>NC_091218.1:23099351-23151851 GCF_040958095.1 Procambarus clarkii | reverse complement strand
TCCCCTTCGCTACAGGAATCTCTCCCCTTCGCTACAGGACTCTCTCTCCTTCACTACAGGAATCTCTCTCCTCCGCTACAGTACTCTTGTGCACTGAACCAATATAGTTGAAGCAGTTAAGTATAAGCTTAAGCTTATAAATAAGCTTATAAGCGACAAGAATAAGCAATAAATTAAATTCCTTATTTTAGAATAACTTTTGTTTGGTGTAAATTTGATTGCATTAATTTTGCAAGGTATGATGAATATGTAGAAAGTCATGAAAAGAATATGTTTCTTCTTGAGGTTATCTTGAGATGATTTCGGGGCTTAGCGTCCCCGCGGCCCGGTCCTCGACCAGGCCTCCACCCCCAGGAAGCAGTCCGTAGCAGCTGTCTAACTCCCAGGTACCTATTTACTGCTAGGTAAACATATGCATCAAGGTGAAAGAAACTCTGCCCATTTGTTTCCGCCTCCACCGAGGGATCGAACCCGGAACCTCAGGACTACGAATCCCGAGCGCTGTCCACTCAGCTGTCAGGCTAATTATAATTAAATCTGATATTATAATTCATTGTGTCAGGGGACAGGAAGCCAGGGTGTGTTCATACACGTTTTGGCTTTTATCAAGGTCCCTCCCCATTCCCCCCCCCCCCACAAGGCTGAATTACTGACCCTCTCTAAGGATGCAACACCACAACAAGCTAACTCCTGAATACCTCCTAACTGCTGGGTGAACAGATGCATTAGGTGAAAGGAAATGTGCCCAACCATTTCTGTCCCGCCCGGGATTCGAACCCGGAATTTTCAATTGAGAATTCCTTGAATATTATCTTGAATGTTCACACTTCTTGATGGGATGAGTTGAACTCTGCTGTTGCATTACGTCTTAGTAAATTGTTGCAGACGTCTGCTGGAAGATGGCGTCCAGGCGTGTCTGCTGGAAGATGGCGTCCAGGTGTTTGCTGGAAGATGGCGTCCAGGCGTGTCTGCTGGAAGATGGCGTCCAGGCGTCTGCTGGAAGATGGCGTCCTGGCATGTCTGCTGGAAGATGGCGTCCAGGCGTCTGCTGGAAGGTGGCGTCCTGGCATGTCTGCTGGAAGATGGCGTCCAGGCGTCTGCTGGAAGGTGGCGTCCTGGCATGTCTGCTGGAAGATGGCGTCCAGGAATCTGCTGGAAGATGGCGTCCAGGAGTCTGCTGGAAGATGGCGTCCCAGCGTCTGCTGGAAGATGGCGTCCAGGAATCTGCTGGAAGATGGCGTCCAGGAGTCTGCTGGAAGATGGCGTCCCAGCGTCTGCTGGAAGATGGCGTCCAGGAATCTGCTGGAAGATGGCGTCCAGGAGTCTGCTGGAAGATGGCGTCCAGGCATCTGCTGGAAGATGGCGTCCAGGAGTCTGCAGCAGTGTCTGCCGTCACTGTCACAGCAGTATCAGGGGTCACTGAACGCCTCTCAGCAGTGATCTTTCGTCAAAAATAATAAACTCGTCTTCCAGCTGAAGCTGAATAAAGTATTACATGTAACGCGAGTATTTAAAGGTCATAATTCTGCTCAGGACTCAAGTGCGGTCTGGCTGATTCTCTGCTGACTCTGCGCCTGTGGCCCCTCTGCTGACTCGGCGCCTGCGGCTCCTCTGCTGACTCTGCGCCTGTGGCCCCTCTGCTGACTCGGCGCCTGCGGCTCCTCTGCTGACTCGGCGCCTGCGGCCCCTCTGCTGACTCGGCGCCTGTGGCCCCTCTGCTGACTCGGCGCCTGTGGCTCCTCTGCTGACTCGGCGCCTGCGGCTCCTCTGCTGACTCTGCGCCTGTGGCCCCTCTGCTGACTCGGCGCCTGCGGCTCCTCTGCTGACTCGGCGCCTGCGGCCCCTCTGCTGACTCGGCGCCTGTGGCCCCTCTGCTGACTCGGCGCCTGTGGCTCCTCTGCTGACTCGGCGCCTGTGGCTCCTCTGCTGACTCGGCGCCTGTGGCTCATCTGCTGACTCTGCGCCTGCGGCCCCTCTGCTGACTCTGCGCCTGCGGCCCCTCTGCTGACTCGGCGCCTGTGCATTCTCTGCTGACTTGATGCCTGTGCATTATCTGCTGATTCGGTGCCTGTGCAACCTCTGCTGACACAGCGCGTGCGCACCTCTGCTGACACAGCGCGTGCGCACCTCTGCTGACACAGCGCGTGCGCACCTCTACTGACACAGCACAAAAGACTCGTCTCTCCTGGCGAGTGTTTAGACAAGGAGGAGAGTGCAAGAGTAGCGGTAGTGAGGAGAGAGAGAGAGGTGACCAAGCCTCTGCTCTACTTTCTATAGTTTCTCCCGCTAGGGGAGTTTCCTTTGGAGTTATTAGTTTGTAAGCTGAAGCTATACATCTATGCTATACCATTACGCTATACACATGCTATGTACTTCCTTACAGTGATTAATTAACAGTATGTGGGAGTGTGGTGTATGTGGGAGTGTGTGGTCTCACTATGTGGGAGTGTGTGGTCTCACTATGTGGGAGTGTGGTCCACCTCTCTCTTCCCCCCCACAAATATGTATTCTTGTACAAGGTACATTTTTTTTCCAAATGATGTTAGTCCTTTGTCATATGTGGCCCTAGTTGTGGGTGGAGGTGGCTTCCACGACCTCCTCTTTCAGTGTATTCCACGTGTAGAACACACATGTAAGTTTACAAGAGTTTGTCATTTCTTCAGCGGTCCTTGTCCATCTTGTCGTGTACCTTTAGTATTTTTAATGTCGTAATCATTTCACCTCTGCTTCTGTCCTTCCCAGAGTTGCGAGATTGAGTTCCTGCACCGTACTTATAGTTCAGGCTTCTTCAGTATGTACTCATTGTACTCATAATCTTGTTGCACACACCTCTCGCTATTTCAAGTTTAGTTTTGCTCTTCATAAGTTGCTGATTCCTTATTGGTGCTTTGTTGTTTAGCGTTGACCTCGTACAAGTTGTAATATATTTCTCCCTTATTTAGGTTTTTAAATGTTCTACTCTTTCCCAGCTTCTCATGTGCTGATGATGTTATCTTGTTTAAATGTGTCGCTGTGTTAGCATCGGAATTATATCTACTTCTAATTTGTTTCTCTATGCGATTTGTGTATATAGTTCCCTTTCCTTCAGGTGTAGATACTTCTAGTTGCCAATCTCTCTTCCTATCTTCATGACCTTGTAGATATTGGGGTTGAACTCTAACGTCCATTTGATTGCCAACTTCTGAAGGTCTTCCTGCAAATCACTGCAGTTCTCCTCTGGGGTTTTTACAGGTCTCATTAGCTTCGTCATCTTCAAACATGATATGCACGTGAACAAATCCACAAGGGCCGTGACGAGGATTCGAACCTACGTCCGAGAGCATCCTGGATTCGAATCCTCGTCACGGCCCTTGAGGATTTGTTCATTTGATGCATCACGCTATTGTGATTTCTGTGTGTAATGATATGCACGTGCTCACTCTTATAAGTATCCGTTATCTTGAGGTTATCTTGAGATGATTTCGGGGCTTTTTAGTGTCCCCGCGGCCCGGTCCTCGACCAGGCCTCCACCCCCAGGAAGCAGCCCGTGACAGCTGACTAACACCCAGGTACCTATTTTACTGCTAGGTAACAGGGGCATGAGGTGAAAGAAACCTGCCCATTGTTTCTCGCCGGCGCCTGGGATCGAACCCAGGACCACAGGATCACAAGTCCCGCGTGCTGTCCGCTCAGCCGACCGGCTCCCTACGTCATTGATGTAAAATAGGAGGTACCACAGTGACTGGAAGACTGACCTTAGTGCCTTCACTTCAGTTTGATACCTGTTTCTGTCTGTGATCTTTTGCTTGCTGTCAGTGCTTCCTACCAAAAGTTCAGACCTTTTCCCCTGGTCTCGCTTCTTGCAGGTCGGTGTTCAATCCCCGACCAAGTGGTTGGGCACCATTCCTTCCTCCCCTCGTCCCATCCCAAATCCTTATCCTGACCCCTTCCAAGTGCTATATAGTTGTAATGACTTGGCATACCAGATAGTTTTGATTTCATTTGTGGTACATCTCCCACTCTGTGGAGATCCACAGATCTCCAGTATCAGCTCTTGATACTGGTAATGGCTCAACAGGGCCACCACTTACGGGTTATTCATGCCCGTGCCACCTTTTGGGTGGCTTAATCTTCATCAATCTGCTTTATCCTGATAGTTCCCTCCCCTTCCCCATAGTAGTTCATGCTGTATACCGTCTTGCTCACTATAGCTTTGTGTCAGTGTAGAAAAATGCAGTCTTCCCAACCACTGTATTCCTACTGTATTTCGCTGACAGTCGTAGACCTCGATCAGGTTTGCTACTGATTTCAACTACTTTCCAACAACCTTTTTTCAGCTTTTCATCACCCACGACATTACCACAATGTTGCGACAACGTTGTGTGTATGTGCTGGTGAGTATAGTATATTATATATCTAAATGAAACTCGGTGTATATTCATAAATATGCAAACTATATGCTTTTTGGTTCATATAACCACTTGCCTGCGCATGCGGTGGGGCGTTGTTCGTGCGTATTCAGCCATCGGCTCGTATTCTCTATATACCCCCCTATATATATATATATATATATATATATATATATATATATATATATATATATATATATATATATATATACAAGCCAATACTTGCATAAACCACAAGTGAAGATTAACAATCTTTGGACAACACCCACCAGTGGGCCTCGAACCCAGAAAGCACAACTACCTTCCAGTAGCTGCCATAACTAGTACGCCTTAACCCACTACACCATCAGACCCTACAAAAGAAGTAGAGACTTCGAGATATATATACACCTCAAATATCTCCACTTCCCGAGGGCACTAGACAAGTGAGAGATTACTATGCGTTTTTTCATCAAGCCACTGTTAATGTGAGAGAACTCGTGTCCATGCTATAAGTGCTATAAGTATTCACCTCTACACTGACGACAATCAGAACTGGCTTCAGGAACCCCCAGGAACTATACATTCAGGTCACTGCTACATAATTCACCCGAGACCAGTCTTAAAAGTACGCAGCAGCCCTTTTGCTAATGTCTCCATCCCTAAAAAAATAAAAAAAAAAACATGGAACTTTTTTTCTACCACAGACGTGGCCAGACATTTACAATGCTAACCAGAATATATACATTTTCTTCTGTCCTCCATGGACAGGGTTAGAGATGTGTTAAACATATAGTTCAAGGGTTTATTGAACACTCAACCACAGAAGGTGATTCGGGGCTTTTAAAATGCTAAGCTAACCTACATACGTAAATACATAGATACACAGATTTACGTATATACATAGTGTTCGATGTGTCTTTTACATAGTGTCATTAATGTGCATTTACAAAGGTGAAATGTAATTCTGATCAGCTTCCACGTCTTAAAAGTACTCAGCAGCCCTTTCGTAGTGTCTCCATCCCTAAAAAAAATACAAATAAAAACATGGAGATTGAAAAGTTGCAGAGATTTGCAGGTGAACTGGTGCCGGAACTACGTATGATGGAGACACATCAAAATGTAGAGACCAGATAATAAAGACCAGTAGAACACGGGACCAGTAGAACACGGGACCAGTAGAACACGGGACCAGTAGAACACGGGACCAGTAGAACACGGGACCAGTAGAACACGGGACCAGTAGAACACGGGACCAGTAGAACACGGGACCAGTAGAACAAGGGACCAGTAGAACAAGTAATATCTTCATACGAGGGAGGTCGAGACGCGACCCCGCTGACCTAGCTGTCTTAAACTCCCTCTAACTCCAACTTTTGAGTAAACACACACGCACTCTGAAGTTAGGAAAGAGATACAAGGCACTCAATGGTTGCGAGGTGGGACCCAGGAGCTGAAACAACTATTCCCCCCCCCCCCGGCAAGTATAGACAGACAAGTCCCCACATCATGACCTTTTAAACAGAGTATTCCAACCCAGCTCTTCGGGAAGACCATATGAGCTTCCTCTGGGTCTGTGACAGCTACCGCCTCTGTTTTGGACCATTCTCTCTGATCACTATATTTACGCTTTTTTTTGCATCGACGTGAATACAGGTTGGGCGAGGTTTACCAGGTAGCTGGAACCGCTGGTTCCACGCCACGGCGCTCGCATCTCACTGTCGTAACTAGCTCAGGAGAGAGAGAGACAGAGAGGACCAGAGACGAAGTTTTATTTCATTCCTCCAAATGTCTATATATAGACATTAGGGGCCAAAGAAACACGGAAAACCTTAGAAGCTATTCCACGAAACGATAAGGAATATATTCCTTATCGTTTCGTGGAATAGCTTCTAAGGTTTTCCGTGTTTCTTTGGCCCCTAATGGCCCGTCTGCTTCTACTTGAGATCTTCTGGCTAAAATAAGATATCGTTTCTTCGCTTCTATACGAAGATAGCAAGGAAACGACGCTATGTAACACTACATAAACATAGAGGCAACGTTGGCTCAACATTATCCTAACATCCTTCCCCCGAATCACCTTCTGTGGTTGATTGTTCAATAAACCCTTGAACTATATGTTTAACACATCTCTAACCCTGTCCATGGAGGACAGAAGAAAATGTATATATGCTGGTTAGCATTGTTAATGTGTGGCCACGTCTGTGGTAGAAAATAATAAAAAAAATCCTTCCCCTCTGGGATATTCATTGTTTGTTTTCAAACTTCAGATTTCACAGGCGAAATACATTTCGAATAAGATATCTAATTCTCCCAAAAGGAGCTGTGTATATACCCAATTTTCCCTTCTAATTGGAGATAACTGGTTTTCATTCTGACGACCTAATTGGCTTTCTGGTCTGGAAATATATATATATATATATATATATATATATATATATATATATATATATATATATATATATATATATATATATATATATATATATATATAATATATAGCCCCCACTGGCTATTATACCCAAGTCATTGTTGAAGTTTATTATTAATCTAAGCCTGTTATTGGCTTTGTTTATCTCTCACATAAATGTCGGGAAATTGTTACTAGTTGGACGCAGGTGTTGGGTCTCAGTACAGGTGTTGGGGTCTCAGTACAGGTGTTGCGGTCTCGGTACAGGTGTTGGGGTCTCAGTACAGGTGTTGCGGTCTCGGTACAGGTGTTGGGGTCTCAGTACAGGTGTTGGGGTCTCAGTACAGGTGTTGCGGTCTCGGTACAGGTGTTGGGGTCTCAGTACAGGTGTTGGGGTCTCGGTACAGGTGTTGGGGTCTCAGTACAGGTGTTGGGGTCTCAGTACAGGTGTTGCGGTCTCGGTACAGGTGTTGGGGTCTCAGTACAGGTGTTGCGGTCTCGGTACAGGTGTTGGGGTCTCAGTACAGGTGTTGGGGTCTCAGTACAGGTGTTGGGGTCTCAGTACAGGTGTTGCGGTCTCGGTACAGGTGTTGGGGTCTCAGTACAGGTGTTGCGGTCTCGGTACAGGTGTTCACAAATTAATCGTGCGAGTATAAACAACTGTAGACAAAATACAAGTGTGTGTGGTTTCTTTTGAGTGAAACCTCGAAGCCATTTTATTCTTATCCAAATACCTGTCGACACCGTGTACCTGATGACACCGTGTACCTGTTGACACCGTGTACCTGTTGACACCGTGTACCTGTTGACACCGTGTACCTGTTGACACCGTGTACCTGTCGACACCGTGTACTGTTGACACCGTGTACCTGTTGACACCGTGTACAAGTCGACACCGTGTACAAGTCGACACCGTGTACAAGTCGACACCGTGTACCTGTCGACACCGTGTACCTGTCGACACCGTGTACCTGTCGACACCGTGTACTGTTGACACCGTGTACCTGTTGACACCGTGTACCTGTTGACACCGTGTACCTGTCGACACCGTGTACTGTTGACACCGTGTACCTGTCGACACCGTGTACTGTTGACACCGTGTACCTGTTGACACCGTGTACAAGTCGACACCGTGTACAAGTCGACACCGTGTACCTGTCGACACCGTGTACCTGTCGACACCGTGTACCTGTCGACACCGTGTACCTGTCGACACCGTGTACAAGTTGACACCGTGTACTGTTGACACCGTGTACTGTTGACACCGTGTACAAGTCGACACCAAAACACCTGAGACACGCGTAAGAATTGTCAACACACATTGGAAAAAAAAATCACAGAGATAATACTACTCAAGTGCTATCGTAGGCAGAAGAAAAAGGGGGAACTACCAAATACTTGGTAGTTATAGTGGCGGTGAATTAGTCAAGATAGCATGTTATCTGATTCTCAAGATGACATGTTATCTGAACATTCAGGGTGGAGGGAGGGAGGGATGTGGTCATGCAGCGGGGGTAGGGACCTGACATCCCCGAGGGGAAGGGAGTGGGGGCGTCTGGAATAAAGTGACTATATGGATTCTTAGCCAGTTCGGGAACTGGCTAAGAATATCGGAGGAAGCTGCTGTTAGGGAACCTTCAACACCTTGCGGACTACAACCGTCTCAAGATGGTGGTTGTTGTTGTTGTTATAGATTCAGCTACTCGGAACAAGTTCCAAGTAGCACGGGCTATGGTGAGCCCGTAGCGGACTTACTTGGCACTGGAGCTGTGCCCTGTCAAGATGGTGGTAGAGTTCTAGTAAGTACGTCAACCCCGAAGCTCGACTATACCATCAGTGTTGGAGTACTTAGAAATGGTGATTGATTGATTGATTGATGAAGATTAAGCCACCTTGAGGTGGCACGGGCATGAATAGCCCGTAATTTGTATAAATGGTATTGTTGCCACGACTGTATAGTGCGGACTTGTACTCACACCTCTATGACGGGCTATTCATGCCCGTGCCACCTCTTGGGTGGCTTAATCTTCATCAATCAATCAATTAATCAACTAATCACACCTCTATGGTTTGGAGTATACCCACACCATGGGTATTACTCCTTGACTCTCAGGATTCTATAGGAACTATATATTCTATAGTAATCCTATAGGAACTCACGGGAGACATCTCCCGTCACGCAGGGTGCAGTCGCACCTCCACAGATCTCCAGTATCATCTATTGATACTGGAAATGGCTCAAGAGGGCCACCACTTATGGGCTATTCATGCCCGTGCCACCTTTTGGGTGGCTTAATCTTCATCAATCATCAATCTATAGGAACTCGACTCTCTGTGTTGTGCTATATTCAACCAGTTGGGCTGCTGGAGCCGCAAGCTATAAACCCCTCGAGATATAGAACCAGGCGATATATGCACTCGATGACCCTATAGAGAGGATAAGAACATAAGAACATAAGAACAAAGGTAACTGCAGAAGGCCTATTGGCCCATACGAGGCTTAGATATGTTGGAGGCTCACAGGCTGAGAGATTCTCTCTCTCCCTCTAATATTCTTACCGACTCCATTACTCTAAGATTATCTGTTAATCATGTTGGTAAGTGGAACCCGGTCAAGCACTTGCAGTGTGAAACAGAACCACAATTAATATATTTTTTATCCTCTTGTAATGAATATATAGCACTGCCCAGTCACCCACTTAGTGTAACTAATGACACACCTTTTTTTATTATTGCAGACTAGACCAACATTGGAAAATAAAATTGTAAGTGAATCAGATGAAATTTACTACCAGAAAAACTAAAATTTCCTGCCAGCAATCAGATTCTATTTAGTGGAGGGTTTGATATTCCTGGCTGAACCTGTTGGTCTGATAGTCACTCGGTTAATGAAACAGATCTCTTGGGCAAATTACTGAGCTCGGATTTATGGAACATTTGCAGGTCGTCGTACGAAACCTGTAGATCATTGCTCATTCAAGCATACTTGGTTTACATTTATTAACAGTTTACGAGGTCGTCTATAGTGTTGACGACCTTGTATGGCTACGTGTCGAAGCTTGTAAACTTTGAATCAATACAAAGCCATCCATGATTAAGGAAAGATATACAGATGAACAAATCCACAAGGGCCGTGACGAGGATTCGAACCTGCGTCCGAGATCATCCCAGACGCTGCCTTTATCGACTGAGCAAGTTCCAACTTTTGACTCAAAAGCTAGCCTGAGCTTTTGTTCATTTGATGCATCTCGCCATTGTGATTTCTGTGTGTAAAGATATACAGGTTTCGCAAGTAGACACACGAATACTTGACAAATCCAGGTCTAGGTAAAATACCGGACAAGATGGCGATAAACCACGTGCTATTGACCATTAAACGATCATTAACAATTCGATTGGCCGTTCTGGGCACCCATCCCATAGGCTACAAGCGAGAGAGATAGATAGCCAGCCCTAAACAACCATAGAGGCCATTCCCGGTTAACACCCACCGGGATTTCCTACCATGAGGTCCCATGGGAGATGCGCCTATAATGCCTCCCTGATGATCCATTATTATTCCTATGGCCTGACACCAGCTGACTGCTGAATTGAAGAGTTTGTCTTAATTGTCTCCGAGGATGCCTGCTTCATCACTCCTCCTCATCAGCCGTGGAACTGAAGAATAGTAATAACCTGTTGTGCAACTCCTTGTTCACAAATCAACTGACGAGAGGAAACACGGGCCAGTGGGACGTGTCTTGGCTGATGCAACCTTCAGAGGATATCATGGATATCCATGATATCCAGGATATCATGAATGGATATCCATTCAGAGGATATTACAGCAAGGGAATTGATGCATCGAAAGGTGTGTGTGTGTGTGTGTGTATATATATATATATATATATATATATATATATATATATATATATATATATATATATATATATATATATATATATATATATATATATATACCACATTTCTCGGTGTATATGCACAGAGAGGTTACGTTAGTCCTGGATCTTCAGTGCTATAGTTTATATACTTACTGGTGGATCAGAAAGCTACTGTGGCGGCCTCTGTAACTCTACAGAGGCTGACAGAACTAAAGTAAACTCATTGGTTGACCAGTAAACTATTGTGCAGACCTTAACTATCCCAAACAAGAGTTTACAGTGATCTCGAAATATTTACGCTTTGGACGGCCTTTAAGCGCTTGAAGTTAGATGAGGCAGTACTAAAGGGCTCTATATAGACTAGAGGGCTCTATATAGACTCTAGAGGGCTTTATATAGACTCTAGAGGGCTACATATAGACTCTAGAGGGCTCTATATAGGCTAGAGGGCTCTATATAGAGTCTAGAGGGCTCTATATAGAGTCTAGAGGGCTCTATAAGACTCTAGAGCAACATTAAGGGCTCCAGGGCCTGTGAACAACATTCTCCCTCTTAAGCATAAGGGACGTAACTAGCCGGTCAGCCCCTCTTGGAAGGGCTGGGAGCTCAAGGAGCTGGGATATGTGTAAGGAGGAAAGGAACGGTGGTCCAACCGCTTCGGCCATCGGGGATCGAACGCAGACCTGGAGTACTAAAAATAATAGCGCCTCGCAAAATTGGTGTGATGACCCGTTTTCTGTTCGTTGGTCCCCGGTTAGGTTAGGCAATTTACTCCGTCATATTTGTGACGACTTGAACGCTCGAGAGGACGGTGTAGGGTTTGTAATTCATATATTGCGCTGCAAGGCGCAGCATCGAACAGGCTAGTTGATCAGACCACCAGCCAGCCAGCCAGCAGACTTAAGCCGTCCTCCTTTCATCTGATAGGCTGCGTTTTTCACGTTATGGAAACCGGTGTTAGGAATTCAACTTACGATGAAAAGTAACGGTTTACACATATATACGTTTTCTATGCCTCGACCTCGATAGGTTAGGTGGGTTGTTTGGGTTGGTACGTGTCTGGTTAGGTTGGATTTTTTTTTTTGCTGAGTGGCAGTTGAAGTGAACGTATTGAACCAGGAGGTCTGGTCAGAGACCGGGTTGCGGGAAACATTGATCCTCGGAACCACCTCTGGCCACCAATCCCTAACCCCCCCTTCCCTCCCCCCCCTTGCCCAACCATTTGGGCTGGACGGTAGAGCGACGGTCTCGCTTCCTGCAGGTCGGCGCTCAATCCCCGAGCGTCCACCAAGTGGTTGGCCACCATTCCTTCCCCCTTCATCCTATCCTAAAATCCTTATCCCTTCCAAAGGCTATATAGTCGTAATGGCTTATAGCGCTTTCTCCTGATAATCACTTCACTATCCTTCAACACGTGTTGTCTTAACTTTATCTTAAATACTATCCTTTTCAGTTAAGGTTCCAATAGCCAAGATTTACCATACTCGACATTAAAGTATGTTGAGTAAAGTATTCCTTTCACGATAACAAGATTTGTTATCGTGAAAGATTTGTTATCGTGAAGGAATTCCGATTGAAGACTTTGATTTCTAATATTTCTAATGTCAAAAAAACTAACCGAGTTTCACTTAATAAGAATATGTATTATTGGAAAATAAATTGAATTTGAGATTGTTATAGGTATCTTAGTATACTATACAGTATACTAAGATACTGCCTGATATACTATCTGACGATAGTATATCAGGCAGTATATCGTCCAGTGTCAAACAATTCAAGGGATTTTTTTTTAGAGTCTGTAGGGGTTTGTGCGACTGTTAAACAGTGATTTTCTGAGCTTGAGAGACTGTGAGCTTGAGATACTGTGAGCTTGAGAGACTGTGAGCTTGAGAGACTGTGAGCTTGAGATACTGTGAGCTTGAGATACTGTGAGCTTGAGAGACTGTGAGCTTGAGATACTGTGAGCTTGAGAGACTGTGAGCTTGAGATACTGTGAGCTTGAGAGACTGTGAACTTGAGAGACTGTGAGCTTGAGATACTGTGAGCTTGAGAGACTGTGAGCTTGAGAGACTGTGAGCTTGAGATACTGTGAGCTTGAGAGACTGTGAGCTAGAGATACTGTGAGCTTGAGATACTGTGAGCTTGAGAGACTGTGAGCTTGAGATACTGTGAGCTTGAGATACTGTGAGCTTGAGATACTGTGAGCTTGAGATACTGTGAGCTTGAGATACTGTGAGCTTGAGATACTGTGAGCTTGAGATACTGTGAGCTTGAGATACTGTGAGCTTGAGATACTGTGAGCTTGAGAGACTGTGAACTTGAGAGACTGTGAGCTTGAGAGACTGTGAGCTTGAGAGACTGTGAGCTTGAGAGACTGTGAGCTTGAGATACTGTGAGCTTGAGATACTGTGAGCTTGAGAGACTGTGAGCTTGAGATACTGTGAGCTTGAGAGACTGTGAGCTTGAGATACTGTGAGCTTGAGAGACTGTGAGCTTGAGATACTGTGAGCTTGAGAGACTGTGAGCTAGAGATACTGTGAGCTTGAGAGACTGTGAACTTGAGAGACTGTGAGACTGTGAAACTCTGAGTTTATAAGTCTCTGAGCCGCTTCGTCGATTTTCTTGAGTATTAAACCACTTTCTAGCCACAGTATTTCTAGTGGCTTGTTTAACATTAAGAGTCTGAAACAGCCTAAGACACTATATATGTTTTCAACCAATAGGCGCAAAGAGGTAGGGTAAGGCGCTCAGGAGAAAGCGCCAAGCCAGTGCGACGGTAGAGAATGTTGCAATGAGATGCATGCAAGGGCGTTTCCAGATGGCGCAATAAGCCACCGATGTTTTCCAGGTAGCCTGCTGTGAGCTTAGGCGGTATCATCATCAGGTAATATTCAGTGACCTGAATACCGGAAAAGTTGATTTTCACGCTCCTAAAACCAGGTCAGGTTAACTTGGCCATACACCATATTGCTTCTACGTTAACTATCTTAACTACTACCCTGTTAACTACGTTAACTTGCTTCTACGTTAACTACGTTAAACTATCTGTAGGTATCAAGGTAAGGTAAGGTACGTAAAATGCAGCTGTATTTGCAGTGGATTTTATATGAACTCGGTACTGTATTTTTCCGCTTTGGGCTGTATTTGATATTACCATCGTTTTTCTTACTGTATATGCTCAGAATTTGTAGTCTTTCATGCTGTATCTGTATCTTCAGCTACTGCGTCGACAATTAAAAAAGTATTTTGTGTATGAAAACTGTATAATTCAGTTCGAATTGGAACTCAGTTCCTGAATTCAGGAATTGAGTTCGACTTGATGTATTTAGATGACGTCATCTGTCTTTGATATCCAAGGACACACAATTTATTCTTTCTCTTCCATCCCCCTTTCCTTCAGTGTTATACCGTTCCGTCCTTAACCCCCTTCAGCCCTCTTCCCTCCCACTAACCTATTCCTCCCCACCTTCCATCCTTTCCTCTATCCTCCCATCCCTAATCCTTATCCTGACCCCTTGTAAGTGCTATATAGTCGTAATGGCTTAGCGCTTTCCCCCCTGATAGTTCCATTCCATTCCTCCCCCTATCCCCCATCTATTCTCCCCCTCCCCCGAACCCCTACTGTTCCACCGACCGACAAAGAGACATCACTGACTATCCCATAATTTTCTCATGTTTACCTCGTGACGTCACCAGTAGGGCGAGGCAGCGAAAGACGCTGATTGGTTCGTCATTTTTTTGGGGAAGCCTTTACTGAACCCGCCCAGCAATTGAGAGACCCGCGCCCCGAAAGTGACCACCCACGACCCTGGGGCCTGTGATCCATGGTGGCCGGCGGTGTCCGGGGCTACTGGTGGTGGTGGTCAGGGCTGATTGATGTAGTCTAGACTGTCTTGAGAAGGGGAAGGTAACGTTAAATAGGATTTCTGGTGCCCAGAGATTCTTCAGTGTGTAAGTTTTTATTAGTATACTTTGGTATATTTACCTATATATTCGCACAGGCTTTGAGAGTCTGAAATTGATCATACCTGAATGTTGGGGGCAGTGTAGTTTTATTAACAGAAGGGAATACCTAGGAAACACAGACCGAAACTGTCTCTACTTTCCGCTTGTTACAACTTGTAATAAAGTTGTTACATCTTGGCTTAACGTTTTATGACGTATTAGAACGTTGTTACAACTTGCTCTATTGGTTGTTATAACTGGTTAGGTGTTAAAACTTGTTCGAACGTTGTACCAACGTCGTAGTTTCGGTGTGTGTTTGGCGGGTACCTAGGTTTAGTTCAATTCCCTCCTTCTTACACGCTAATTTTTCTGGAATGTTTGAGACATCATGATGGGCAACATTTATGTCAGTTGGTATCCATACGAAAGAGATTCTAAATCCTTTATTCTGAGCAGCGATCGCGTTATTTACAATGCCTATTATGAGGTTCTTACTGTCGATCTTGCAGATGATGTTTTTAAGTGCTTGAAGAGCAGACAACTCACAATTTGTCTTCTTTCTGTGTTGTTAATGTAATAGCTGGTTGTAATACAGCTAGTTGTAATACAGCTAGTTCTGTTTACCTAGAGTTCAGCCAGTTGTTTAACCGGACACCTACAGTCAGTATGCGAGAGGTTACGACCTCTCCGTAGGGTGCAGTCGCACCTCCACAGATCTCCAGTATCAGCTAATGATACTGGTAATGGCTCAAAAGGGCCACCACTTACGGGCTATTCATGCCCATGCCACATTTTGGGTGGCTTAATCTTTATCAATCAATCAGTCAGCATGTGTCCTGCGTACGATTAGATTGAGCCATCAGTATACACACAGTGATCGTGAGATCTTAGATTTTTGATAGAGAAGAAAATTGTTTCAGGTGTGACTTCTTTGAGATGAGCAAGATTCTTATTACCTTTCTTGGTGACGAGTATAATTTTTCCTCATCACGAGTATAATATTTGGTTGGTGGTGTACAGATAAATAGACATATGAGTGACAGGTAGATTACATATAAAATGCGGGGGAGTTAATTAGGGGCAAGGCATGATAACTAGGGATCTTACAAGCATCATGTAAAACAGTTTAGCATATTTAACATGGATACCAATGATGACAGATATTAGTGGTAACGCGGCTGATAATGCCTTGGTCGCGGGTTCGCGTTACCTCACCGCCCTCGACGTTACCTCACAGCCCTCGACGTTACCTCACAGCCCTCGACGTTACCTCACAGCCCTCGACGTTACCTTACAGCGGATTTTCTCATTGGTACCAATATTCTTACCAGTAAGTGATTTCAGTGGTTTAAGTCTTTCTTTTAACCAATCATGGAGCCGGTCGGCCGAGCGGACAGCACGCTGGACTTGTGATCCTGTGGTCCTGGGTTCGATCCCGGGCGCCGGCGAGAAACAATGGGCAGAGTTTCTTTCACCCTATGCCCCTGTTACCTAGCAGTAAAATAGGTACCTGGGTGTTAGTCAGCTGTCACGGGCTGCTTCCTGGGGGTGGAGGCCTGGTCGAGGACCGGGCCGCGGGGACACTAAAGCCCCGAAATCATATGAAGATAACCTCAAGAAGATCATGAACATCATTCTCAGCGTCACTCTTCATACTGGCCTCTCGAACAATACATCGCATTTCAACGTCAAAATCGCCAACGGACAAAATATGATGTTCAATAAACCACAGCGACTCGCAAACATTCACTTTTTCTATGTGGAGGTCCGTGGGTTAGGTTAGGTTAGGTTCGGGCACGTTAGTACATTATTTTCTGTCCATTGTGATAATTCGGGAGGACGAGCCGAGTTGCTGATACCTTCTCTAAGGTATTTGTGCTGCCCACGTGCTTCCCACCAAACACGTAACGCAGCTACGACGTGGCTACAACGTTCGAACAAGTTTTAACACCCAACAAAATGTAACAACGTTCTAATACGTCATAAAACCGGTATACCAAGATGTAACTACTTTATTACAAGTTGGAACAAACGGAAAATAGGGACAGTTACGGTATGTGTTAGGTTCACCGTTTCCATCGCTGGATCAGCGTTTACTCACTGTCATTTGCCCAGATCATTCCAGGAGGACACAGCAGGCGACAGACCCCTGCTACCGGGACAGGGTATGGTTTCGTCCTAGATCAGACGGTTCGACAAAAGCTCGTTTTCCGATTTTCAAAACGAATATATATATATATATATATATATATATATATATATATATATATATATATATATATATATATATATATATATATATATATATATATATATATAATATATAATCGCTAAAAGGAGTATACCTGGCGGAGCCCGGGTCTGCATTATCTCCCTTAGCCCCTCTCTCTTTCTCCTTCTCTTCTCATTTTCTCTCTCCCTCTCTTGCTGTCTCTCCCTCTCTTTTCGCTTTCTCTCCCTCTCCTCTTTTTCTCTCTCCCTCTCGCTCTGTACCTGTTGTCCTGTCTCTTGCTCTGCATATTAGTGGCTTTACTTTAATTATGCTTCACAACCGAATGCTCTGCTGTCTCATGTGTCAAATGTACTTTTATATAAATGACAAATATTATTTTATTTACGTGATAATTTAAATTTCTGAAAAACTGCTCCAAAATTCTTGGGGAAACAAATTCACAATTTCAGACTTCATGAAAATCGCTGGGGGTCGCTTTAGAAACCAAAAGACTAAAATGGCTGACCCGGAGCAACCCATGTCGAGCACCTATCCCACACCCATCACCCTGTAAAATTGGAGGCCAGCCTGTTGAGGCTGACCCCCAACTGCCCCCATCCTCGAAAAGTTCTATTACAAAAATATAAATTAATTTAGGTTGTATTAGCTTAGGCTAGGCTGTGTTAGGCTTGATTCGGTTAGGATATTTCAAGTTAGGTTCTATTAGGCCTCTTGGGTGACGTTTAGATAGTGGTTTTAAAATCCGCTTTCGAACTGTTTTGTGCATGATTCTTGTATATCCACCCGGACTTGGTCTCAAGTCGACTACGCCGTGTCCAGCAAAGACCTCCTGATGGATGACTGCGCGGCTCCAGGCAGTACCAGCTGATGGCGGCTAACTAACTAATGGCCGGAGAGAGGGGTAATGGATGATTCGGCTACTGTAGGTATCACTTTGCCGGTGACTGGTCAAACAGGCGATTCAGCCGACCCAGAAAAGAGGTGATGAGAGAGTGAGTTTGTTGTATAGAGGGAGGGGGTGTTGGGGATGGGGTGTGGAAGAGGGGGGGGGAGAAGGTAGGTGGGGTGGCTATGTTTAGGAAATGGAAGTGACGTTTAGGGAGGGGGAGGAGAGAGGAAGGGCAGGCAGGTGCAGACAATGACTGATGAAGCAGGTAATAAGTTTAAAAAAGTGATTAGCGAAACTGCAGACAGGTACCTAGCCAGATATTGTGATTCATGACCACAGTGAGAAGACACTAATAATGGTACGTAAACACAATGATTTATGACTACAGTGACTTGATAACCAAATGCTAGTACACTCATTCGATTATTTAATGGAGCACTGATAACACAATTTTCATGTTTCATAGACATATAATTTTGAATTTAGTGGAACAGTGATATATAATTAAGTGGAACAGCGATATATCATTAAGTGGAAGAGCTTTCCCCGTACCTCCTTCAGGCAGTTCCAGTTCAGCAATCCACTGACTATATCCTTCAGGAAGTGCAGTTCAACACTCCACAGCACCCTCTGATGGGACGCGAGTCTAGTACCCGGAACTCCTCTCTGCACTCTAAAGTATTCAGCCACTAACGAGGCATTTAATGAGTGCACCCACCATTTCCTGGCTTCTTCTGTGCTCGTCAGGCCACGGGAGGGTTCAGATCTACTAAGAAATAGTGAGGGGTGTTTGCCAGTTTGGCCGGCTGAGGGCATGTGCGTCTCTGCCAGCCTGGTCAGTGCTGACGTGGAGTTCAAGATGGGGGACCCATTTTTCCCTGAAGTGCGGGCTCAGTCCGTGAGCCTCGAGTTTTCTGGCCGAGCTGAGTACCCGGAGGTGGAGTTTGTGTTGTGTGGAATGCTTCATATCCCTGTGGTGGACATTTATGGCGTCGAGTTAGTGACAGCACGTCGAGAGATTATCAAGTTTACAGAGGAGCTGGCGTATCGGGAGTTTCTCCGTCGCTACGAGGAGCGGACCTTACCCCCTGTCGGACGGTGTGGGTACTGTGACCCTCTCCGATCGTAGTGGTGCCCTCACTTATGTTAGTGTTCATGGAACACCCTTGGAGTTTATAGAGGGACTGCTACGGCGTTACTTCGGCAGTTTGGCACGGTTGTTAGTGTATGGTTGCACATGCTTTCCTCTGGGACGCTCAAGGGTGTGTGGACAAACATTCGCACCCTGCGAATGTGGCTACGATTGGACATTCCGTCCTCCGTGAGACTCCTTGGATACCACGTTTGGGTGTTTTACACCCGCCAGCCTCGGACGTGTTATCGTTGTGGCCTTTTGGGCCATCAGGCTGCTGGGTGTTCTGCGCCTGCCGTTGTTCCCATGAACCTCTTCAGTGAGGAGGATTTCCCACCGCTTCCTGTGGAGGAGGCTTCAGTGGGTATGGATGTGAACGTCTCTTTGGCCGATGCTGTGCCCCCTGTATCGACTGGTGCGCCTCCTGTTGTTGTCGCCTCTCCTCCTGAGGTGTCGCCGTCAGGTGCTCGTCCTGCTCCGGTTGGTGTCCCTGGAGTTCCTGTGGATCTTCCGACTGCCTTCTGCATGGCTCCCCCTATCTTCGAGTTCTTCACCTGCTGCATCTGTCCCTGCGCCCTCACCGTGTGTCCCGGCTGTGCTGGGTGCTGGGGTGGGTACGGCGCCTCCTCCTGTGCCTGGCCTGGTACCCCATGTGGTTGAAGATGCTGCCGTTCTACGACGAGCATCGGTTCGCCTGGCTGTGTTGCACGTGTCTCTGAGTCAGCCTCTGGATCTGATGATGTGCGGCAAGAGCCTAAGCGTTCCCGGCGTTCTTCTTCTGCCAGGGCTGATGTTGGCGAATTAGACGACTGTGGATCTTCCGGCGACAATGGGGTAGCTCAGGTTGCGTCGCATTCTACGGTGGTGGCGGAGGGGCATGTGCCTGCAGTTGCCAGTGCCGGTGTTTTGGCCTCTCCTTCTGGTGTGGTGCCTGTGGATCATGCTTCGGGTGCGTCGCCCACGTCGGATGTTTCCGGTTCTTCGTGGGGGGTGGTTTCGCCTGGTGAGGTTCATGGTGTGCAGAGTGACCTGGTGGTGGTGTTGAAAAAGGTTTCCTGCTCTGAGGGTTCCTTGCTCCCTTCCTCGTTCCCTGTTTCCTCGGTGGCGGCTTTGACGCCTCTTCCGTCTTCGGCCGTCTCTTCCTGTATCTCCTGCGATATTGGTGGAGGTGTTACCATCTCGGCAGCCATCGCCTTCTCCTTTGCGTTCGGCGGCCTGTCTACTCTTCTTCGGTGTCTTCTGCTTCCTCGGAGAGGGTGGTTCGCTCTACCCTGCCTCGTTATGCGACTTGCGTCGGCGAACTTAGGTAGTGGCCGTTTCCGCCTGACTTGGTGATTCCTTAGCTTATGCGGGCCCCGCGGAGGCAGGGGGGATCGTTCCCCTACCGACATGGAGTATTTGGTTGGGGGGGCCTATAAGTAGAAGTATCCTTGGGATGAGTTCCCTGAGAAATATGTTCCTGTCTCTGAGAAATGTATTACTCGCCCGTGATTCTTTGTTTGCTGTGTGTTGTGGTTTGTTTCCGTTTGTGTGCGTGGCTGTGGAGTGCGGGTCGCGTGTGTGTGTGGGTGGAGCGGATGTGTTTTCCCGGTTCCTGCGTGCTCCGATTTGTGGTTGTGGGTTTCTTAGTGTGCTTTGTGTGTGTCTGTCCGGTTCCTGCGCGTTCCGGTGTTTGTTTGAGTGTGTCAGGTTGTGGATGTCTAGTTATTATGTTTTTATGTTTTTTTTATTGTACTGATTGTACGCTTGTTTGTGTGGTGTTGCGTGCCCTTCGCGCTGCTAGTGTGGCCCAACCTGTTTTGGTTCTCCTTATCATGTGTTGCGGTTGTAGCTTTCTTTTTATTTCTGTGTTATATATTTGTATTCCTTTTTTGTTTTTATTATCATTATGTATTGGTGCCTCTCCGTGTGTGGTTTACGGGGCCAGTAGACTCGTTTTTGTATAATTATGTTCCGGTGTTTGGGTTGTTGGGTGAGAGTTTGGGTGCTAAGTGTTGCAATGTTGTCATTTCTGTTCTATTTTCCTGTGTTTGTAATTATTGTTGTGTTTGTTTTTATTGTTGTGTTTGTCATTATTGTTGTGTTTGTCATTATTGTTGTGTTTGTAATTATTGTTGTGTTTGTCATTATTGTTGTGTTTGTCATTATTGTTGTGTTTGTCATTATTGTTGTGTTTGTCATTATTGTTGTGTTTGTCATTATTGTTGTGTTTGTCATTATTGTTGTGTTTGTAATTATTGTTGTGTTTGTAATTATTGTTGTGTTTGTCATTATTGTTGTGTTTGTCATTATTGTTGTGTTTGTCATTATTGTTGTGTTTGTAATTATTGTTGTGTTTGTAATTATTATTGTGTTTGTCATTATTGTTGTGTTTGTCATTATTGTTGTGTTTGTAATTATTGTTGTGTTTGTCATTATTGTTGTGTTTGTCATTATTGTTGTGTTTGTCATTATTGTTGTGTTTGTCATTATTGTTGTGTTTGTCATTATTGTTGTGTTTGTCATTATTGTTGTGTTTATGTTGTCGGCCCTTCAGACCGGTGTTTTGTACTTAGACCTTTTGTTATTTTGTAATTTTGCGAGTTTGTACTTTTGTGCTCTACTTGTTTTGTTCTAATTTGTTTTCTGTTTTGCTTTTATTGTATTTATACGCTTGCTCGCATGTAAAAAAAGAAAGAAAAAAATAGTGACATGTTCTGCTGTTGTTATCGGTTCGTATAGTGAGGGATCTGATAAACAGTGCCAGTGAGATTGGTTGATTGAATTGAAGGAAATATATACAAATGTTATACTGTAGATAATTTATATTATATATTTATATATAACTGTATAACCTTGCATAATAAAGTGTGCACCATAAAAAGGGGGGGGGGGTAGGAGAAGCGAACACTCATACGTATTCAGAGTTAAATGGCAAGTTTTTCCCTGAATGCTCTGTGTTCCCTTCTCTGAGGCTGTGGGTCCCTATAACTGCACCAGAGGTGGTTCCCTCCTTTATATATATTATATATAAATGTTAGATTGTGGTTTTGTCAGATGTTGTATTTAGTGTGAAGCAAATGACATCATAAACTGTTGAGGAAGACTGGAGACTTCACTAATTTGTAATGCCAGAGCGAACTTTAGCTCTTGGACTCCCTGCCTCCCTCATTTCACCTGTCGGCTGCCTGTTGTAATAACTCCTAGCCCTCTTGTGCCAACCTTTGATGGATAGAAAAAGTCACCATTAAGGGGCTATAATGTTTAATAATTCCTTACATTATTAACGGATTTGTCGATTCCGTAAGAAATGCGACGTATTAGGTGCGAGGACTTGATCTGCTTGATCACTGTTAATGTACTCGCATCGCATCTTTGTTGTGTACCTATAGGGGGGTTGAGCCCCCCCTGCACCTCCTTCACCTGACCCCCTGCACCTCTTTACTCTTATCG
Organism: Procambarus clarkii; assembly: GCF_040958095.1. Lineage (NCBI taxonomy): Eukaryota > Metazoa > Arthropoda > Malacostraca > Decapoda > Cambaridae > Procambarus > Procambarus clarkii. Next base: position 23,129,562 of record NC_091218.1, on the reverse strand, counting down.
TGTATGCTCTGGTCTTATACATGTCTCTGCTGACCTCTGACCTTAGATTTCTCCCTTGAGATTGGGTCACCCTATCCTCACCAGTGTTCAGGAGCCCTTGAGAATATGCTGCTGCAGCTGTCTGCATCAAACCTGAAAGGAAAAAGGTATACTTCAGACCCTTCTCAGCAGCCCCAGCAGAGGGGATCTATTCACAGCCACACCCACATGCTTACCTCTGTTCACTGGGGCACAAACGTCTCCACCTTTCGAAGAGATCTTACATTAAAACTCGGTCGCAAAACATCAGCCATACACAGCAACCATACACAGCAACCATACATCAGCAACCATACACACAAACAGCTACATATACACCAACAGTCATATACACCATGAGTCCCACACGCCATCAATCCTTTACAGCATCAGTAGGTAGGTAGACCATGTGACTCTCGACTCTGCTATGGTAGAGGAGTATCATGGTAGCCTAACCTAACCTTGCTTACATTTGTTTTACACGCTGCGCAATAATTATTTCCTTAATTCACGTCGGGTTAACTTCATACTCCAGTCTGCGTGTTAACTTAATTTAGTTGTAAACTGCAGACACTAAATTCCACTGTCATCTCACTTGCCCCATCCATAAAACGAAACAGCGTAACAACTCTACCATTAGAACGCACTAAGAAGCTTCCAGATTTGTTTGAGACAAGGGTCTAATGGCACCATTACTCTCACCCCGGCACGACTTGCTTCACGAAAACTGGCCTTGGTAGTCCCTCCTCCTCCCAAGCACACAGTAATTGACCATTGCTCGCAAGCATCATATATCATTCAACCACGCGTTTCCTCCGAATCCATTACGACAACCTTCAGTTTGTACACCACGACTCTTGCCAAGATCCCCCGGGGCTCTGTTGTGTTCCACGCCAAGCTCCTTCGTGGCTCTGTAGTGTTCCACGCCAAGCTGCTTCGTGGCTCTGTTGTGTTCCACGCCAAGCTGCTTCGTGGCTCTGTTGTGTTCCACGCCAAGCTGCTTCGTGGCTCTGTTGTGTTCCACACCAAGCTGCTTCGTGGCTCTGTTGTGTTCCACGCCAAGCTGCTTCGTGGCTCTGTTGTGTTCCCACAAGACTCTTATAGAGCAAGACTCCAAGATACCCAATACCTCCTCCACATTCATCGGCCTCACTTGGGCCGGCGTAACCTCATACGACGGGTTTATCACTGTTCTCCTCCAGTCATCTGGTTCACGTTCACTGTTCAGGCTCGATGTTGTTGTTGTTGTTATAGATTCAGCTACTCGGAACAAGTTCCAAGTAGCACGGGCTATGGTGAGCCCGTAAACCAGGCTCGAGTTACGCCGTTCTATTTCTCTCATTGGCCATTATTTTTCTAGCTTGCCGAGTTTCCTATGAGGAGGGAGGGAGTTATAAGGAGAAAGCGCCAAGCCATTATATCTATATAGCCCTTGGAAGGGGTCAGGATAAGGATTTGGGATGGGACGAGGAAGGAAGGAATGGTGAACAATCACTGGGACGGTCGGGGATTGAACGCCGACCTGCATGAAGCGAGACCGGCGCTCTACCGTCCACCCCAAGTGGTTGCTTAAAAAAAATTACCGATATGATCTATTATGACTTCAAAACGCATTATATATTTTTTAGTTAGGCTTGGTGAGGATAGATTTGGTTATGTTGGGTTGGGTTTGTTTACAAGAGTAGTGATGACGTAGGGTTATACGTATATTTCTCAGGTCGTAGATGCTACTCTGAGCTGCCATTGCTATAGTTTCCCGGTTGAGACATTAACAGTCAATTTACGTACTATCTGCTCCGGATAGAGAATGGGTTAAACAAATCACAAATATGTTAAGAACAATAGGAACAAAGGAAACTAGAGAAGGCTTATTACCACATTCGAAGCAACCCCTAATTACCTATCCATCAAAACTTTATATTATATATAATGTGATTATGGGATAATATAAGAAGCACTACGGTATCTGACGTGTGTTAAACATGTTACCTTATACTTCAAGTCATAATTAAGATTAAAGGTCCGTCTTGGACTCTTGGTAAATATAAGTGAATTTAGAGCCAGTTTTGGGACACTCGGTGACTTAATTAGGGTCCAAGATGGACCGAAATGTCATTTTCCATTTCCCATGTGTGAGTTAGGTTATACCTTTCGGTCACGTTGGTTTAAGAAGGGTTTACAATATACCGGTGGGAGTGAATGGCGCACGTTTCGAACCATGGCTTCGAACAGGTAAAGGCTGACACTTGTTCAAAATACGGGTTGCAGCCCATCCTCGCATACAAATTATCCAAGCTCGTTAATCCAGCGGTCAAACCCTTTGTATGTGAATGAAAGGCGGTTTATACGCAACCCGTCCTCGACTCAAGTCCATTACATCCAGTGGTCGACCCCACAGACGCATTCATAAATTTTTACATGCTGATCATTCAAAACAGGAATTTTCTCAAATATAAATCAATATTATAATATATTACCTTATATAGGCATAGGTTAGGTTAGGTGTTTAGGTTCTGTTGGCGATTATTTGTATTAGTAGTACATGGGTGAAGTATTTACAGCGTTGTGGTTCGAACAAAATTCGTCAGTGAAGCACTTGTTCAGGAAGTGTTCGAACGAAATCAGTTGTGAGTCGTGTGTAAACCGTTTTTCATTCATAAACAGGGGGTTTGGCGGGTGCATGGAATCACTTTTGGATCTTTGTTTGGAGGACGGGCTGAGACTCTTCCAAGCGGATACACTGCGGGCAACAGTGAAGCACTTGTTCCGGAAGTGTTTGGAGGTCATCAGTTGTGAGTCGCGTGTAACAGCCCGTCTTCCAAAGACCCAAAAGTCATTCCATGCACCCGCCAAACCCCCTGTTTATGAATGAAAAAGGGTTTACACACGACTCACAACTGATTTCGTTCGAACATTTCCTGAACAAGTGCTTCACTGACGAATTTTGTTCGAACCACAACGCTGTAAATACTTCCAGCCCGTCCTCCAAACAAAGATCCTAAAGTGATTCCATGCACCCGCCAAACCCCCTGTTTATGAATGAAAAGCGATTTACACACGACTCACAACTGCTGACGTTCGAACACTTCCGGAACAAGTGTTTCACTGACGAATTTTGTTCGAATCGCAATGCTATAAATGCTTCACCCACGTACTACAAATACAAATAATCGCCAACAGAACCTAAACACCTAACCTAACCTATCCTATGCCTATATATGCACAATATGCTAATATATTATAATATTAATTTATACTTGAGAAAATTCCCGTTTTGAATGAACAGCATGTTAAAATTTATGAATGCGTCTGTGGGGTTGACCGCTGGATGTAATGGACTTGAGTCGAGGACGGGTTGTGGAAGAGTCTACATTTTAAGAGTCTGTATCGTGAACCAGTCAGTTCTTTGTTTTCATGATGGTTTGGTATAGTAACTCGCGGTGAGAGTTGGAACATATTATTAACTCTTCAACAGCTCCTGCACTATATTTAATGTCTTAAGGGTTCATTTATTATTTTACGATATATCTTGTGACTAAGTGTTGCTAAGACTAAATCCAAGATTCATCGAGCTTTTACGCATTCACTTACGAAACCTGTACATCTTTCAACAATCATGGTGACTTTGTTTATATTTATTAAACAGTTTACGAGCTTCAGAACTAATCCAAGGTTATTATTGTTATAAACTACCTCGTAGTGTAAAGTACTCCATTCATGTCTAGGTGAATGGAGTACCTCGTAGTGCTTAGGAACTCATAAACTGTTTAGCAAATGCAAATAAAGCCGCCATGACTGAGGAGAGAGATACACAGGTTTCGTAAATACATGTGTAAATGGTTTATGAATCGTCGCCGTGCACGATAAGAACACATTGACTTAGTGAATAGCGGCCGTACTCTGGAACAACTTAGTCGTCCCAACCTAAGTATTACAGCAAGTAACTTAGCCTGGCCTCGCCTAGCCTCGCCTAGCCTAGCCAGCTTAGCCTCATCTAACCTAGCTTCACCGGTCCTAGTCACGTGTTAACAGACGTAATAACACAATGTAACACCATTTTTGTTCCTGGGTGGTGGTGGTGTTAAAAGATTCGCTACGTGGAACAAAGTTCCAAGTAGCACAGGCTATGGTGAGCCCGTAGATATGTAGGGTTGTGTTACTTTCCGACTGCTTATGCCTTCAGAAGTCAAGAAAAACGGCTCTTATTCCCCCCTTCAAACTCTGGTCAGAGCTTTGTCTCAGACAACTTAGGTACCCTGGTCGAGGACCGGGCCGCGGGGACGCTAAGCCCCGGAAGCACCTCAAGGTAAGGTAACCGGACGGCTGCTGACGCCTCACCCAGAGCTCTGACACATTGTTTCACGTCTGCACCTTCAAGACGTCTTCCTCAAGCTGTCTTGAGACGGTCAGAGCAAAGTTTGAGGGCACTCAGAGCATCTTTCTGTACTTTGAGGGCACTCAGAGCATCTTTCTGTACTTTGTGGGCACTCAGAGCATCTTTCTGGACTTTGAGGGCACTCAGAGCATCTTTTTGTACTTTGAGGGCACTCAGAGCATCTTTCTGTACTTTGAAGGCACTCAGAGCATCTTTCTGTACTTTGAAGGCACTCAGAGCATCTTTCTGGACTTTGAGGGCACTCAGAGCATCTTTCTGGACCTTGAAGGCACTCAGAGCATCTTTCTGTACTTTGAGGGCACTCAGAGCATCTTTCTGGACTTTGAAGGCACTCAGAGCATCTTTCTGGACTTTGAAGGCACTCAGAGCATCTTTCTGGACTTTGAAGGCACTCAGAGCATCTTTCTGGACTTTGAAGGCACTCAGAGCATCTTTCTGGACTTTGAAGGCATAAACAGTCAGAAAATAACAGTGTTCAGGAGTAAACAAATCAAACAAGTTAGTGTAACAACTAGTCAATCGATAGAAGCGTCTATGAACTGTCGGCAGCCGTGATGTGAACTCTGTTCTCTCACAATTTATGAGTGTGTACTCGCCTAGTTATATTCACCTAGTTGTGCTTGCGGGGGTTGAGCTCTGCTCTTTCGGCCCGCCTCTCAACTGTCACTCAAATCTTAGTAACTACTAATTTTTTTTATACACACACACACACACACACACACACACACACACACACACACACACACACACACACACACACACACACACACACACACAGGAAGCAGAGCCCGTAACAGCGGTCTAACTCCCAGGTACCTATTTACTGCTAGGTAACAGGGGCATCAGGGTGAAAGAAACTCTGACCATTGTTCTCTCGCCGGCACGAGTAATCGAACCCCGGACATAAAGATTACGTGTAAAGCGTGGTGTCCACTCAGGCACCGGCCCCGGTGTGTGGTGTGTGTGTGTGTGTGTACATATACGTGTTGTACCTATAGTAGTCAGAATGCACTACTCGGCCTACTATGCTAAGACCCGATTTACCTAATAAGCCAGGTTTTCTTGAATATATATATTTTTAAATTTTTTCTTATGAAATTATAAAGCTATCCATTTCATTTGGTATGAGCTAATTTTTTTTAATTTAAATTAAAACTCACGTAGATATATGACTGAACCTAACCTAACCTATCATAACCTAACCTAAACCAACATAACTAAGTCAATAATTTATGTTCTTAATACAATATAATAATCAAGTAAACCAATTGGAAACAATTTCTTGAAAATTAAGAAAATCACTCGGCCTATTAGGCAAAACGGGTTTTGCATAGTATTCCGAGAAGTGTGTTCTGGCTACTTGGTACGCCATATATATATATATATATATATATATATATATATATATATATATATATATATATATATATATATATATATATGACTGCCAATGACGCTATTATATAGGACTATTAGACGCTAAAAAGTAAAAATACTGTGCAGCGAAGATAGTCAAAGCTGAGAAGCTAATCTGTGGGCTGTTGGGGCTGGTATTTGCAACTCTGGGAAGTCTTTAAGAGTCAGAGTACACGCATAAAAAAAGAGCTCTTCAAGAGTCCTTCCATATACAGCAAGAGTCATAAAATGAGAAGACATTGGTCGGCAAGTGACGCCATGACAACTGAAGGATTTTAGTATTCCAGCAGAATATGAGTTAGTGCTCTCTCTCACTTTCTCTTTCTCTCACACATAAACACTCACTTTCTCTCTTTCTCTTTCTCTTTTTCACCCTCTCTCTCTCTCTCTCTCTCTCTCTCTCTCTCTCTCTCTCTCTCTCTCTCTCTCTCTCTCTCTCTCTCTCTCTCTCTCTCCCTCTCCCTCTCCCCCCCCCCTCTCTCTCTCTCTCTCTCTCTCTCTCTCTCTCTCTCTCTCTCTCTCTCTCTCTCTCTCTCTCTCTCTCTCTCTCTCTCTCTCTCTCCCCCCCCCCCTCTCCCTCTGTGTCTCTCTCTCTCTCTCTCTCTCTCTCTCTCTCTCTCTCTCTCTCTCTCTCTCTCTCTCTCTCTCTCCCTCCCTCCCTCCCTCCCTCCCTCCCTCCCTCCCTCCCTCCCTCCCTCTCCCCCCCCCCTCTCTCTCTCTCTCTCTCTCTCTCTCTCTCTCTCTCTCTCTCTCTCTCTCTCTCTCTCTCTCTCTCTCTCTCTCTCTCTCTCTCTCTCCCTGTGTCTCTGTCTCTCTCTCTCTCTCTCCCTCTCTCTTTCTCTCCCTCTCTTTCTCTCCCTCTCATTCTCTCCCTCTCACCCCCCCTTCTCTCTCTCTCTCTCTCTCTCTCTCTCTCTCTCTCTCTCTCTCTCTCTCTCTCTCTCTCTCTCTCTCTCTCTCTCTCTCTCTCTCCCCCCCGTCAATCAACATTCCTACAATATGTGTACTGAAAACTCCTCAAACCACCGACAATTTTAGGACCTCGAGAACAAAGCCACCAATGAAACTAATTACCTTTAATTACCTTTAATTACACTGCTGTTTATTCGTCCGTAGTGCTATTAGACGCTAGCTTGCTGGCGTCGCGAATGGCTATCGCTCATCGGCGTCCAGGGAGGCATGATTTACGGCGGCAATCGTCGGCTAATCGTTAATGTGCTCCTGGGAGTAAGATGGACACGATCCTACGATCGTAAACTGGTCAGTCTTACGGCTGCTTTGTTATTGACGCAATGTTTACATGACGCAATGTTTACATGACGCAATGTTTGCGTGACGTAATGTTTACATAAAGCAATGTTTACATGACGCAGTGTTTACATACCACGCTGGCAAGATTTTATGGTGCTGTATCATTTGTTGATCATGTGTGTACCGTGGCTATACTGGTGTACATATATATATATATATATATATATATATATATATATATATATATATATATATATATATATATATATATATATATATATATATATATATGTATATATATATATATAATATGTATGTCTTACATAATATCAAGAGTTGCCTAATAAGACGAATTTTCGTGAAATATTACATTTTTCGATTTATTTTTGTATGAAATGATAGTTTTCATTGTATCATATATGGTTGCAATTTTATGTTATTTGAGTCAAAACTTAAAATAGAAATTTGATCAAACCTAACATAAACTAATATAACTAAATCAGTAATTCATTTTTTCTAATATAATAGCTTATTTTTGTAAGAAAAAGAACCAATCTACAAATAAATATTTGAAAGTAGCGAAAATCATTTTGCCTGTTAGGCAAATTGGACCTTGCATACTAGGCCAAGAAGATCGGTTCTGGCTATTAGGCACGACAATATATATATTGACTTTATCATAGTCGGCCGGCCGGCTTACTGAATTACCGGGAGGGAGCCGGTCGACCGAGCGGACAGCACGCTGGACTTGTGGTCCTGGGTTCGATCCCAGGCGCCGGCGAGAAACAATGGGCAGAGTTTCTTTCACCCTATGCCCCCTGTTACCTAGCAGTAAAATAGGTACCTGGGTGTTAGTCAGCTGTCACGGGCTGCTTCCTGGGAGTGGAGGCCTGGTCGAGGACCGGGCCGCGGGGACACTAAAGCCCCGAAATCATCTCAAGATAACCTCAAGATAGTGTCTCTGATAACGTGTTGGAGATAGTAAGCGCTTAGGGATTTCTCTTCATTTAAGAGATTTTCAGAGATTTTCTGAATCTGCATCTCTCATAGTTCATGATTTTTTGTACCAAAGTTGAATAAATGTTTTTATTTTTAATAAATGTTCTCAGTATACACAGATGTTCATATTATTTAAATAGTGGGGTATTAATTGGATAATTTGATACTCAAAATAAAGGCCTTGGAAAATATAGATTTGGAATAAGTTTAGATTTAGAATAGTTTAGATTTTAAAAAAGTTTAGATTTAGAAAATATGGATTTGGAATAAGTTTGCAAATTTATGGAACAAATTACTTGGCATATCGGTTGTTTCAAGCGTAGGTTAGACATGTATATGAAGGAGTTTGGGTGAATATAAATAGCTGCTGTCAATACTTCTTTAAAACTACTACTTCTACTACTACTTAGAAACTTTTGCAGTTTCCTTTATTATGTTATTCTTATGTGAATAACCTTTTAGTATTTATGAAATAGTAACAATAACATTGATATATCAATAACAATAACCCGTTAAATGGGTTAAAATAAATGATAACAATGGACAATAACCCGTTAAATGGGTTAAAATAAATGATAACAATGGACAATAACCCGTTTTAAAGCCCGGACTTAACGATAACAGGGAAAAAAACTAAATTTGGTTAAGTACATAACAAAGTTTATTTCTGTGCACCATAAGAACGAGAAAGAGAAAATATTTTAACTTCTGAACCTGTTTCAAGTTCACACTAAGGTCATGGAAGAGCATGAAACACGATCGAATTATGTAGATATCTGTACGATAACCGCCGCGCCCCGCTGTGTGCAAAAAATCACTGTTTGCTTTTGATCTCTTTGATACGAGGATGAATACTGCCTTTTCCTGCATTTCATACATGTTTTTAGTGAATTATCACGAAGAACCTATGGCCAGTCGAGAATATAATATAGAGATTTGGCAGAAGGCCTATTGGCATATACGAGGCAGCTCCTATTTATATCCACCCTAAGTCGTTCATGCGAGTGTCCCGAAAGATGGTGAACTATGCCTGGCCAGGAGGTTATCTTATGTGATAACCTTTGGTTATCTTAATGTGATAACCGCCAGAGGAAGCGGTGGTGGAGGTTTGTAGCAATTCAGACGCTTGAAACTCTGGAAAAAGGAAAAAAAAGTCTTTTGTACATCGCCGCTGGGAAGATATATTGACAACATCTATTCACAAGGTGTGGATACGTCTTAATAGTTAAGTGAGACCGACGGTCTTATCTTCGTCAGCTTCGTGGGTAAAGCAGGTTCCATGATGTTTAGTTATGAAGATTGAAGGGAAACAGGAAGGTTCGAGTCTCCTAGTGCTCAGGTGAATGGGAGTTGAAGGTGCCTTGGTGTTCTATTGGAGGTGGTACACGTCCTCTAGTGGTGTGTTGAGAGTCAGGTCCTCTAGTGGTGTGTTGAGAGCCAGGTCCTCTGGTGGTGTCTTCAGAATAGGAGCAGGTCCTTTGTTGTTCTGTTGTGAAAGATACGAGTACTGCGGTGGTCTGCTGGGAATAAAAAGAGTCTTCTCGGGGTTTATTTCAAGAGGAAACATACATTTGTGAAAGTCTGCTGGCGTTCTGTACAAGGAGGTATACGCAGTCATAGTTGGTATGTTAGGAGAGACTATATCAGTGTGGTTGAAACAAACCCAACCAAGCCATTTCTTCGGTCCATCTTTGGTCCTCGTCAAGACGGAGCGAAACGTCGCCATTCCAATTTCAGGAGTTAACACGCTCGAGTTTAGTACGTCTGGTCGGGGTTGGAGGCACTATAGGTCTTCAGCTGGGTGCTTGCGCCTCTAGCGAGGACCCATCAGAGGGCCGAAATGTGTTTATAAAACAAGTGACGACATTTCGGTCCGTTATGACGCGTCGCCAGCCACTGTCCACGGCGGGACGGGTGAAGGGGGGGGGGGGGGGTGCAGTTTACACTCACCTCTACCGTTATCTATCTTGAGGTTATCTTGAGATGATTTCGGGGCTTTAGTGTCCCCGCGCCCCGGTCCTCGACCAGGCCTCCACCCCCAGGAAGCAGCCCGTGACAGCTGACTAACACCCAGGTACCTATTTTACTGCTAGGTAACAGGGGCATAGGGTGAAAGAAACTCTGCCCATTGTTTCTCGCCGGCTCCTGGGGATCGAACCCAGGACCACAGGATCACAAGTCCCGCGTGCTGTCCGCTCGGCCGACCGGCTCCATAAGGCTGTACAATATCTGTCAACAGTCGCTGTCTACGGGGGAAGACAGTTCCCTGAAGTGGAGCTGTCTAAACAGACACCCTCCAGGGCTAGACAGAAAGCTGTCAACAGCCACAGACAGGACCACCTCCCCCCCCCCTCTCCCCCCTGTTGTATAACAGTCCCTTTACCTCACACTTAAAGACTGAATATGACCGTTAACAAGGCCATTGTCGACCTCGGATTACCAGACTCAAGACGCTTTTAAACGACGGTACCGCGATTGGCATTCGGGGTAATATGTCCTACGTTGTATAATTATCCGACAGGAATGGTCCATGATGATAGCGGTGCGCTGTATGTGTAGAGCGTTTACAGCGGCGCTCGCTTAATGGGAACAAATAAATAATATAAAGGAAGGTGGTCAAATATACCAATATAACGTTATCTTGCCACTTGTGTTATCGTGTGTGCTATGATTACTCGTGCTATCGTGTGTGCTATGATTACTCGTGCTATCGTGTGTGCTATGATTACTCGTGCTATCGTGTGTGCTATGATTACTCGTGCTATCGTGTGTGCTATGATTACTCGTGCTATCGTGTGTGCTATGATTACTCGTGCTATCGTGTGTGCTATGATTACTCGTGTTATCGTGTGTGCTATGATTACTCGTGCTATCGTGTGTGCTATGATTACTCGTGCTATCGTGTGTGCTATGATTACTCGTGCTATCGTGTGTGCTATGATTACTCGTGCTATCGTGTGTGCTATGATTCAGGAGGTGAGGAGGAGGTCAAATGAGGGAGGGAGGTGGGCTGAGGCAAGTGAGAGAAACTGGTAAACTGAGGATATGAAGTGAGGGAAGGAGGTAGACTTGAGTGAGGCAAGGAAAGGATGTTGTTGTTGCTGCAGATTTAGCTACTCAGAACGAAGTGTCCATGTAGCACGGGCTATGGTGAGCCCGTAGCAAGGAAAGGAGGAGGAGGGTTAACTTGAAGGACTCAAGTCAGGGAGAGTGACAGAGCCTTGAGATACTTGTGTCAAGGGCTTTATGCTCACTCTATACTGCCAGAAATACAGAGCATATAAAGGTAATACATTAACTGCTTCATTACGGGCTCACCATAGCCCGTGCTACTGGAACTTATCGTTCTGAGTAGCGAATCTTAAACAACAACAACAACTGCTTCAGGTTTTTAAATATTTTTAATTAAACAGTGCTGTTGCAGCATGTTGGTGGGACAGCTTCAGAGCATAAAAACCACTTTAGCAGTTCAGGAATGATATGCATCATTTTTTTCTCAGGGATATTCCTGCGCGGGCCCTAAGCCTCTGGCTGGCCCACTAAGTGTTGCTTGTGTCTGTTTTACTTGGGCGGAGTATGAGTGTTTATGACTCGTATGGTCGCTTCAGTAAGATTTTGCCCCATGTGTTTAACAACTTCTTCTGCTCTTTTTTAATCTAAGTTGAAATCGTAATTGGTTTGTAACTCTGCACTGTGTTAGATAATATTCCAGTGGTCTGTTGTGGCTGTAACTGTGCACTGTGTTAGATAATGTTCCAGTGGTCTGTTGTGGTTTAACTCTGCACTGTGTTAGATAATATTCCAGTGGTCTGTCGGGCATTTCTCCACAGTGCTGACATTTCCTCTCATCTTCCGGAACCTGTAAGCCTATTTCCCATGCTCATGGGTATCCAAGCCTGATGCGATGTAAGTGTACTTCTGTTGTTCTATTGCTCCCTTTCATCAACATAAGTGGTTCATAATTGATTGAATTCTTGTACCAACCCGCAGATCCTGATGTTGCAACTGCTGTGGGGTGGTCACTGTACATCATCTGCATTACTCTATTTCTAATTACTTTCCTAATCTGTGACAGACTCCATGGAATGTAAATATCTACATTTCTTCTCTTAGTTGCAAGTTTTGCAGCTCCATCTGCAATGCAATTTCCTATTATTCCCACATGACTTGGCAGATATGCAGACTGATTCTCACTTGTCACTTCACAGTGACGGGGAAATAAATGTCACTGTGACCTGGAACTACATTGTGCAAGTTCCTTCAGAATAATATAGTATTTTTTGTGTTGTGTAGACATTCCCACGCTCGTAGGGACATGATATTCAGTGGTATGGACGACCCTCAGTGGCATGATCTGGGAATAGTGTGACCAACCAGGATACATTTACTGGAGCAGAGAGAGAGAGAGAGAGGGCGAGAGGTTCCCATAAATCAGGCCAAACTGAATGCAAACGAGATTTGAAACTTGCAAATCTCTTGTACCGGAGTGAGACGAGTTTACAAAAACATGGCAAATATTACGTCTGTCGTAACGAGCACACGGGGTAGGGCAGGAGAGCCTGTTGCTCCAGTTTACTCAAGGGCGACACACACACACACACACACACACACCACACACACACACACACACACCACACACACACACACACACACACACACACACACACACACAGTATTCATGATAAAACAACTAGCAAAACTGTTGTTTTGAAGTCTTTTAGGAACACCAAGCGTCCAGGAAGAATGTGGAGGACATACTGAAAGTGTCAAGAAAAAGTTTCATGTACAGAACTAAAGACTTAAGAAAGCATCCAAACTAATAACAGAGAATGTGCAACTAGGAGGATCAAAAACAGACATGGCAGTAGAGAACATTAGGAAGCAAATAGAGGTTTCTAAATTTGTTTAAACACTTTCTCCATGGTAGGAGTCAGAGGATAATAGATGAAAACCCTCAAAACCGGTGGAAAGTCAGCAGTTTTTTTTACTATTATTATTTTCTACCACAGACGTGGCCACACATTTACAATGCTAACCAGCATATATACATTTTCTTCTGTCCTCCATGGACAGGGTTAGAGATGTGTTAAACATATAGTTCAGGGGAAAGTCAGCAGTGAAATACCACTCGGGGGTTACTGGGGAGTTGTATAATAAACGTAGTATCGATAGATTGTTTCAAGCGTAGCTTAGACATGTGATTGAGTTTAGGTGGATATAAAAGGCCTCGTATGGGGTCAGTAGGCATTCTAGAGTTTCATTTATCATGTTATTATTTTCTAACATCGACAATGACTCAATGACTGATTTGAATCAGCCGGTGGCTGAGCGGACAGAACACTGGACGCGTGATCCTGGGTTCGATCCAGGGCGCCGGAGAGAAACAATGGGCAGAATTTCTTTCACACTGATCCCCCTGTTACCTAGCAGTAAACATGTACCTGGGAGTTAGTCAGCTGTCACGGGCTGCTTCCGGGGGGTGGAGTCCTGGTCGAGGACCGGGCCGTGGGGACACTAAGCCCCGAAATCATCTCAAGATAACCTCAAGAAGATGACTTGAGTGAAAACCTTTATGTATTCAAATCAATGTTTGGGAAAGAGCAAAGTTGATAAAGAGTCATAATTACACAACAGAGTAGTTAAGAAAATGGAGGAGGACCTGGATGAGCTTCATGGATAGTTAGAGAAATGGCTACTCGACGTTAACCCTGATAAATGCAATTTATTTAGTTATAATCAGCATTTTTAATCAGAATGCTGCATAGTTTATATTAGTCTCCATCCTTGTATGTTGCTTCTATGTTGAGAACATTGGCTTGTCCTCACGGGTGAACACCCAGACAAAATAGTTATTTTGAATGTTATTCATATCTGTCTATTAACAGATCTTTTCAGATCTCTGTCTATTTAATTTCTGTCTATTAACAGAGATTATCCAAGGTCACTACTGCAGTTAATAGCCCTACCAGTTACTCCTGCCTGTTTCTCCAGCTTATGCATCAACCTTTTATGGGGTACTGTGTCAAAGGCTTTCCGACAGTCCAAAAAAAATGCTGTCAACCCACCCTTCTCTTTCTTGCTTAATCTTTGTCACCTGATCGTAGAATTCTATCAACTGACAACGACTCGCCTTGTCAGTCAGTCGTTGTTTTCAGAGACACTCTTTTCTTCCACAACTTTGGTCTGGTTAAGCTGGGAAGAGCCCGGTGAGTTTCTTTACAAATTGGATCAGAATGCAGCCTTCGACCACCTTATAATGGGGAGCCGGTCGGCCGAGCGGACAGCACGCTGGACTTGTGATCCTGTGGTCCTGGGTTCGATCCCAGGCGCCGGCGAGAAACAATGGGCAGAGTTTCTTTCACCCTATGTCCCTGTTGCCTAGCAGTATAATAGGTACCTGGGTGTTAGTCAGCTGTCACGGGCTGCTTCCTAGGGGGTGGAGGCCTGGTCGAGGACCGGGGCGCGGGGACACTAAAGCCCCGAAATTATCTCAAGATAACCTCAAGATAACCTGGTAAAGCTGGGAAAAGCCCGGTGAGTTTCTTTATAAATTGGATCAGGATGCCGTCTTCTACCACCTTCCAGAAATTTCTCTGCAGCCAAATTGTCTTTTTTTTTTTAGTTCCGGCCATTTACTCCATAGTTAAAGTCCCCCATCAATATACACGTTGTTGTTTCCTAAGATTCTTGCTTCATGCAGGTCGGCGTTCAATCCCCGACCGTCCAAGTGGTTCGGCACCATTTCTTTCCCCCCGTCCCATCCCATACTCTTATCCTGACCCCTTCCAAGTGCTATATAGTCGTAATGGTTTGGCGCTTTCTCCTGATAATATCCCCATTTCGCTGTGCCAACGTCTGGAGGCCTCAGTACTACTGTAGTTAATAGCCACTTTACCCAAATAGCTTTCGCAAAGTGTTCGCTTTTTATCCTTACAAAAAAGTCTTTTGTTAAATCTTTTTATATTTGAAAAAAAAAAATTCAATTTTCCATGAACAAATCCACAAGGGCCGTGACGAGGATTCGAACCTGAGTCTGAGAGCATCCCAGACGCTGCCTTAATCGACTGAGCTCATCCCAGACGCTGCCTTAATCAACTAAGCTACGACAGCGTCTGGGATGCTCTCAGACGCAGGTTCGAATCCTCGTCACGGCCCTTGTGGATTTGTTCATTTGATGCCTCACGCAATTGTGATATCTGTGTGTTCAATTTTCCTCAACTGCCACCGAGACCAAACCTTAGCAGACGCCATATATGACAGGAACTCCTCATATTTTCATAATCATATCGAAATTTTGTCCTAATAATATCCAAGAGCCTGGGCTTAGCATCTAGAGCTCGATCCTGCCAGCACATAAGGCAAGTATACACATTTAGGTGAGCACGATTTACCCATCAGCACAAACAAAGCAGAGCTAAATGCCTTTAGTTGAAATATAAACGCAATAATAAGATATTAAAGTCGATAATTCATAGCATGGTTAACGAAGCGGTTAACGAAGCAGTTATAATGGTCTCATCAGTCGTTTGGGCGTGACGTTTATGCTTGTGAGACGGGCTTTGGGAAGGGTAGTTCAGGATCTCTCTGTGAGGGATTATATTAGAGTCGTTGTCTTTTAGCGTGCGTTGGGGGGGGCTTGTAGCGTGCGTTGTTAGAAAGAACTTTTTTCAGTGTCAGAGTAGTTAACAGATGGAATGCACTAGGCAGTGATGTGGTGGAGGCTGACTCCATACACAGTTTCAAGTGTAGATATGATAGAGCCCAGTAGGCTCAGGAATCTGTACACCAGTTGATTGACAGTTGAGAGGCGGGACCAAACAACCAGAGCTCAACCCCCGCAAGCACAACTAGGTGAGTACACACACACACTTAATTCCAAAGTATGTCTTCGCTACAATCTACGAAAAGCTGCACGGAGACTGGCAGATGACCAGCATCTCAAGATCACACCAAGAATTAAGATCACATTGCGAGATCAAAAGTTGTCGATAGCCTTTCCAGAGGAAACTTTTTATATATATGGAGATGAAGTAACCCACATAACCCTGGCCAGACTCTCAAACACCTGAACACACACTCACACACCTAAACATTCCCACACACACACACACACACACACACACACACACACACACACACACACACACACACACACAACACTTTTATACAACCTACACACACCTGGACACACCCACAATCATTAACACACACAAACACACGTGGTAATTTTGCGGGGGTGCCCTACACCTCAACGCTCCCTCTCCCCCCCCCCTACACACACACAAACACACGCAAAAACCCCTATAAACAACGCACGATTGTGGGGGTGAGAATGGGTCACCTGAACTACCCCAACCCCCCGTGACAGCCAGACAAGAGTGGACGAGGTGGTGGCCGCCAGGGGGCCATATCTCCCTGGAGTGTTGATCTGGTCAAGTACACACACTTATCGTAACAAGTGGTCTGCTGGAAAAGTATTTTCAGTTGTACTTACACTTTTGTCGAGAGGATTGACATGGTTCCAGTGAAAGAGTGGTGCATGAGGACGTGTGTGTGTGTGTGTGTGTGTGTGTGTGTACTCACCTAATTGTACTCACCTAATTGTGCTTGCGGGGGTTGAGCTCTGGCTCTTTGGTCCCGCCTCTCAACCGTCAATCAACTGGTGTACAGATTCCTGAGCCTATTGGGCTCTATCATATCTACATTTGAAACTGTGAATGGAGTCAGCCTCCACCACATCACTTCCTAATGCATTCCATTTGCTAACTACTCTGACACTGAAAAAGTTCTTTCTAACGTCTCTGTGGCTCATTTGGGTACTCAGCTTCCACCTGTGTCCCCTTGTTCGCGTCCCACCAGTGTTGAAAAGTTCGTCCTTGTTTACCCGGTCGATTCCCCTGAGGATTTTGTAGGTTGTGATCATGTCCCCCCTTACTCTTCTGTCTTCCAGTGTCGTGAGGTGCATTTCCCGCAGCCTTTCCTCATAACTCATGCCTCTTAGTTCTGGGACTAGTCTAGTAGCATACCTTTGGACTTTTTCCAGCTTCGTCTTGTGCTTGACAAGGTACGGGCTCCATGCTGGGGCCGCATACTCCAGGATTGGTCTTACATATGTGGTGTACAAGATTCTGAATGATTCCTTACACAGGTTCCTGAACGCCGTTCTGATGTTAGCCAGCCTCGCATATGCCGCAGACGTTATTCTCTTTATGTGGGCTTCAGGAGACAGGTTTGGTGTGATATCAACTCCTAGATCTTTCTCTCTGTCTGTTTCATTAAGTACTTCATCTCCTATTCTGTATCCTGTGCCTGGCCTCCTGTTTCCACTGCCTAGTTTCATTACTTTGCATTTACTCGGGTTGAACTTCAACAGCCATTTGTTGGACCATTCACTCAGTCTATCCAGGTCATCTTGTAGCCTCCTACTATCATCCTCTGTTTCAATCCTCCTCATAATTTTTGCATCGTCGGCAAACATTGAGAGGAACGAATCTATACCCTCTGGGAGATCATTTACATATACCAGAAACAGTATAGGTCCGAGGACTGACCCCTGCGGGACTCCACTTGTGACGTCTCGCCAATCTGAGACTTCACCCCTCACACAGACTCGTTGTCTCCTGTTGCTTAGGTATTCCTCTATCCACCGGAGTACCTTCCCTCTCACTCCAGCCTGCATCTCCAACTTTCGCACTAGCCTCTTGTGTGGCACTGTATCAAAGGCTTTCTGACAATCCAAAAATATGCAGTCTGCCCACCCTTCTCTTTCTTGCCTTATTTTTGTTGCCTGGTCGTAGAATTCAAGTAACCCTGTGAGGCAGGACCTGCCATCCCTGAACCCATGTTGATGCTGTGTTACAAAGTTCCTTCGCTCCAGATGCTCCACTAGTTTTTTTCGCACAATCTTCTCCATCAGCTTGCATGGTATGCAGGTTAGGGACACTGGCCTGTAGTTCAGTGCCTCCTGTCTATCCCCTTTCTTGTATATCAGGACTACGTTAGCTGCTTTCCAAATATCTGGCAGTTCCCCTGTTGCCAGTGATTTGTTATACACTATGGAGAGTGGTAGGCTCAGTTCTCTTGCTCCTTCCTTTAGAACCCAAGGGGAGATTCCATCTGGGCCTATAGCCTTCGTCACGTCCAACTCTAGTAAACACTTCCTTACTTCCCCACTGGTAATCTCAAACTCTTCCAGTGGTTCCTGGTTAGCTATTCCCTCACTTACCTCTGGAATTTCTCCTTGTTCTAAGGTGAAGACCTCCTGGAATTTCTTATTCAATTCCTCACACACTTCCTTGTCATTTGTAGTGAATCCTTCCGCCCCTATCCTTAATCTCATAACCTGTTCCTTTACTGTTGTTTTTCTCCTAATGTGGCTATGCAACAATTTAGGCTGAGTCTTTGCCTTGCTTGCGATGTCATTTTCGTATTGTCTTTCTGCCTCTCTTCTCATCCTGACATATTCATTCCTGGCATTCTGGTATCTTTCTCTGCTCTCCAGTGTCCTGTTATTCCTATAGTTTCTCCATGCCCTTTTACTTTGCTGCTTAGCTAGCCTACAGCTTTGATTAAACCATGGGTTTCTCATCTTCATTTCTCTGTTTTCCTTTTGGACTGGGACAAACTTGTTTGCTGCGTCCTTGCACTTCTGCGTGATGTAATCCATCATATCTTGGGCCGTCTTACCCCTGAGCTCTGTTTCCCATGCTATATCTGTTAGGAATTTTCTTATCCCCTCATAGTTTCCCTTTCGGTATGCTAACCTTTTGGTTTCGGTATCCCTCCTCGAGTTCAATAACCCTTCTTCAATCAAGTACTCAAACACCAGTACACTGTGGTCGCTCATTCCTACTGGGTCCTCAAAACCGATTTCTCTTATTTCTCTTGTGTGTGTGTGTGTGTGTGTGTGTGTGTGTGTGTGTGTGTGTGTGTGTATGTGTGTGTGTGTTGAGAGAGGGGAGAAAGAAAGATGAAATAAAATTACGTTATATTAATTATATTAAAATTAAGTGATAAAATTACTTAACTCTGTCATAAATTGTTTGTGAAATTGTGTATCTATATCCTCGCATTGTTTTGAAGTCAAACTAACCCTAATATAACGTAACATAACCTAACTTAGAATAACCTATCCAAATCTCGAATAACTTAATCCAATCTAGCATAACCCAACCTGAACTAAAGAAGTAACTAACCCTGCCTTACTAACTTACTAACTAAAACTGTCTATGCCTTACACACGATCAACCATTTTGACCAAATTACCACCTGTGTGTCGCTCAGCACCTTCCATACTGTCAATATGCCACCCGTTCTCTTAAAAATAACGTCACTTTAGGCTCGTATGCGCGCTATGGCCAAAAATGGACGTAATTTGAAATGAAATCGACTCACAAAAGTGACGTACTGTCCCGTTTTCTGTTTGAGTCGTCCGGCTTACTCGGTAACGTTAGGAGAGGAAACTTTCAATTAACGTTTTTCATAACGTTTTGAAACTTTATGAGAATTTCCTGCCCATCAAGCGATTAGCTCAAGTTTAACTAAGTTTCCCATTTTAGAATCCACAATTTAAAGAAAACAATATGGGCGCGTGCAGGCTGTCCTTCCGACTCGTAGTTTCTCGGCCAAAATATGATGTACTATCAAATGACAGCGGCTCGTCAAATTGACGGGCTGCTCCGTTTTCTATTCGTGGGTCCTTGGTTAGCTTAGGTTCGGGCAGGACGAGCTTGTGTGCGAGAACAGTGATTCTCTGGCTCCTCTATGAGCTAAATCTAGTTACAAGATTTAATGAGAGAGAGAGAGAGTCACAGACACCACCATGTATACCCAGGTATAGCCAGTGAGAGGTAAACTGTATACCTGATGGGCCAGATTCACGAAGCAGTTACGCAAGCACTTACTAACCTGTACATCTTTTCTCAATCTTTGGCGGCTTTGTTTACAATTATTAAAAAGTTAATGAACTCCGAAGCGCCTGGAGGCTGTTTATAACAATAACGACAGTTGATTTGGCAAGTTTTCATGCTTGTAAACTGTTTAATAAATGTAATTAAAGCCGTCAAATATTGAGAAAAGATGTACACGTTCGTAAGTACTTGCGTAACTGCTTCGTGAATCTGGCCCCTGGAGTTTGCTCCACGGCTTTACTTTTTCCAGATGAAGTATTAAACAACCTTACCTGTGTACCTGGACTATGTTTCAAGTGTTTTTTTTTTTTGCTTTATCTATCTCCCCTCTCCCTTTATCTCTCTCCCCTCTCCCTTTACTTCTCTCCCCTCTCCCTTTACCTCCCTCCCCTCTCCCTTTACCTCTCCCCTCTCCCTTTATCTCTCTCCCCTCTCCCTTTACCTCTCTCCCCTCTCCCTTTACCTCTCTCCCCTCTCCCTTTGCTGAGCAGACCAAAATAAGTGAACAAATCCACAAGGGCCGTGACGAGGAATCGAACCTACGTCCGGGAGCATCCCAGACACTGCCTTAATCGACTGAGCTACGACAGGGTTAAAAGGGTTGAAACCGAAGTTTTACTGAACTTGTCTGGGATGCTCCCGGACGCAGGTTCGAATCCTCGTCACGGCCCTTGTGGATTTGTTCGTGAGAGAACCTGTATTGATAGGTCCTGTGCCATGTGGGAGTTCAATTTAATTGGTTCCCCTGTGTGGACCCACACACTGGGAGCAGTCCTACGTCCCTGGGACCTGGTTGCCATAAGGATTACTGATCTGCCAGTTGCCAATATTCGTATTCCTAGCTTTATAATCACCCATAATGATGGTAGGCTCAGAGTACAGACAAAAAGGCAAATATAAACTTATCAGTAGGAACAGGCAAGTTAAGGATATTGAAGGCAGAGTTCCCCACATGTAAGTTCTCAACGCTATAATATTGATGTTCTATAGTTGATTTAGCTGATAGTGGTTGGCGACGCAGGGGACTATTTTTAACATGTAAAATACAAGACTTAATCGTCGAAAGATCACATTAACTCCCACGTCCCCCCTCAAAAAGAAATCTTCTACTTGCGGGCTATTCATGCCCGTGCCACCTCCTGGGGTGGCTTAATCTTCATCGATCAATCAAGAGTAAATGAATTTAAGGTTGTAGACAAAAAATGAAGGGTAATTTGTGTGTGTGTGTGTGTGTGTGTGTGTGTGTGTGTGTGTGTGTGTGTGTGTGTGTGTGTGTGTGCGTGTGTGTGTGTGTGTGTGTGTACTCGCATATTTGTGCTTGCGAGGGTTGAGCTTTGGCTCTTTGGTCCCGCCTCTCGACTGTCAATCAACTGGTATTCACTTAGTATTTATTCACTTAGTTGTGTTTGCTGGGGTTGAGCTTTGCTTTTTCGGCGTGTGTGTGTGTGAGAGAACTCTGCACTTCTGAAGGTAGAGGACATCAACGGGCTCTTTTGTTGCCTTGAGCCCTTGAGGTCAAGGGCTCAAACTTTTACTAAGTCTGAATATAGTAAGACTAACGAGGAAAAGCCTTTCTGGTGAATAAACTCGGTTAATGGGTCACAGACCAGTAGAACATTCTCTTGATTTGCCACTCGTAAGAATATCCAGCTAATCTATCCAGAAGCGCACCAACCTAAGCAGCCCCCCTCCCTCCCTCTTGAGTCCGATGCATAGAAAACGTAGATATTTGTGAGCTATTTCTTAGTAGGTTGCATTTGTACCGTTGGTTTCCATATGGTTAAAAAACGCGACGTATTAGTTAAGAGGGTTGATGTACACAAGGTTCACTCCTTGGGAGAATCAAGTCTCGTATAATTATTATACCAGATGTTGTTATAGATTCAGCTATTCGGAACAAGTTCCAAGTAGCACGGGCTATGGTGAGCCCGTAGATGAGTTTGGTTATACGCGATAACCTTGTTTCTGTTATATTTGGGTCTAAGTTTAAAATGGGGGAGGGGATTCCTCCAGATATACCAGATATAACATTATTATTATATATCAGTATTATAACACCACACCGGCTCATCTCACTCCAGAGAAATCACTGTTTAACTATAATTAATTTCTTCTTGAATTCTAATTTAAAGTTTTGGTATCAGATGAGTAAATCTAACTCCATCTTTAGAAATTGTATAACTTATCTACAAGTTATAATTAATATTTTAAATTCAGAGTGAATACCTTTTAATACCCGCAGAAAAAGGAGCTACCGAAGAGGTGGTGATGTGGTGGTACTCCAGCGCCACTACGTTTAAACTGACGGTTAATAATCCTAATTAACCTCTTCAGTAAATAGATTTATGGGCCGCTAATAATATAGAAAACAAATCTTCGAGTAGAAGAACCACGATGTAATTAGTGGAGAGAGCATTTAGCCGCGCAAATTAAATCTCCAACCCACAGGCAGCATACGAAATTGGATTGGGTCTGGTCAATGCGAAGATATGTTAAGTTAAGTTTATTATGCACCCCATAACTTGGAGATAACAAAGGATCTGAAGAACCTTTAAGGTGGAAAGAAAGCTTGGTACAAAAGGATTAAGAATAAGGGAAGTCAGTTTAGAGCAAGAATTCGTCCAATTGGTTAGAATTGTTAAGAGATAAGGAGGGCAATAAGAAACTATGAAGTTCGCATAGCAGGGCAAGCAAAGACAAATCCTAATTTTTTTTCTGGTTTATCGAACAAAGATTAGGGAAAGGATAGGTCCATTAAAAAGTGAGATAGGTCAGATAACTGATAATGACGTAGAGATGAGTAGTATTTTAAATAAATGCAGGCGATGAGTCACAATAACGTGGTTGAAGTATGTTGACCAAACCACACATTAGAAAATGAAGGGACGACGACGTTTCGGTCCGTCCTGGACCATTCTCAAGTCGATTGTGGGAATCGACTTGAGAATGGTCCAGGAAGGACCGAAATGTCGTCGTCCCTTCATTTTCTAGTGTGTGGATTGGTCAAAATTTTTAATAAATATTTTATCTCAGTATTTACTAAAGAGGAACTTAACATTATGCCTTCAGCCAAACAGGTCTATGTGGGTGGGAAAGAGGACAAGTTGACTAGTTCAGCAGTTACCAGGGAGGATGTTATTAAACAAATAGTGAAACTCAAGCCAAACAACTCCCCAGGGCCAGATGAAGTGTTTGCCAGGGTGCTAAAGGAATGCAAAAAGGAGCTTTGCGAGCCATTGTCTACCATATTTAACAAATCATTGGAGTCAGGCAGGCAGAGTGCCAGAGTCGTGGAAGGTTGCTAATGTGGTACCAATTTTTAAGAAAGGAGATAGATCACTTGCGTCAAACTATCGGCCCATTAGCTTAACGTCTATTGTGGGAAAGTTACTTGAATCGACTAATTGCAAATACCATTTGTCTTCATCTTGAAAAACATTAATTAATAAATGATTCACAACATGGGTTTACAAATGGCCGTTCATGTTTAACAAATTTGCTATCTTTTTATTCCAGCATAGTTGAGGCAGTTGATAGAGGTAAGGTTTGTGATGTTGTGTACCTTGACTTTAGCAAAGCTGTAGATACAGTGCCACATGAAAGACTGATTAAAAAGATAGAGGCTCATGATATTGGGGGTGCTATATTAAGCTGGATTAGGGCATGGCTATTCCAAAGGAAACAAAGAGTTAGTATAAATGGGGTTAAGTCAGAGTGGGAAATTGTTGTAAGTTGTGTGTATCAAGGCTCTGTCCTGGGACCTCTGTTATTCATAATATATATACTGCCCGAAACGCTTTGCGTAATAGTGGCTTTAGGCATTGTATGTACTAGCTCTATCTATAAAGACAACAAACTTTGTAAAATCTCTTTATGTATGTACCTTTACCTAAATAAAAATTATTATTATTATTATTATTATATATAAATGATTTAGATTCAGGTATGAGCAGTAATATTTGCAAATTTGCCGATGATACTAAAATCGGGAGAGAAATAATCAGGGAAAAAGACTCGCTATCATTTCAAGACGATCTTAATCTTTGTTTTAAATTCTTTGTTTCTTCGATCTTTGTTTTAAATTCTTACTTATCATAACTCCCAGATCCCTTTCGCAATCCGACTTCGCAATCACAACACCATCTAGCTCGTATCTTGTAACTCTATCATCATTACCTAGCCTCAGAACTTTACATTTATCAGCATTAAACTGCATCTGCCAATC
The DNA here is from genome assembly GCF_040958095.1 of Procambarus clarkii. Taxonomy (NCBI): domain Eukaryota; kingdom Metazoa; phylum Arthropoda; class Malacostraca; order Decapoda; family Cambaridae; genus Procambarus; species Procambarus clarkii. The sequence continues at coordinate 23,105,348 of NC_091218.1, read as the reverse complement.
CTTTGACCATTTCAAAACCCTATTTAGATCAACTTGAAGTGATAGTGAGTCTTCTTACGTGTTAATTTCCCTACCGATTTTCGTATCATCGGCAAATTTGCAAATGTTGCTACTCAAACTTGAATCTAAATCATTGATATATATTATAAACAACAGAGGTCCCAGGACAGAGCCCTGAGGTACTCCACTAACAACATTATCCCACTCTGACTTAACCCCATTTATACCAACTCTGCTTCCTTTGGAATAGCCATGCCCTAATCCAACTTAATATAGCACCTCCAATACCATGAGCCTCTATTTTTTTAATCAGTCTTTCATGTGGCAAATGTAGGCAAATTAATGCTGACAAATGTATAGTTTTGAGGCTAGGTAATGATGATAGAGTTACAAGATACGAGCTAGATGGTGTTGAGATTGCGAAGTCGGATTGCGAAAGGGATCTAGGAGTTATGATTAGTAAGATTTTAAAACCAAGAAATCAATTCATAAATATTCGTAATAAGGCAAATAGGACACTGGGATTTATTAATCGAAGTGTTAATAACAAGACACCTGGTGGTGTTCTTCAGCTATATCTTGCTCTGGTTAGGCCCCATTTAGATTATGCAGTTCAGTTTTGGTCGCCTTACTATAGAATAGATATAAATTCGATAGAACGCGTACAGATGTACAGATGAACGGGATGACAAAGTTAATCCCCCAAATTAGAAACCCATCATATGAAGAAAGATTGACAAAGCTTAAATTACATTCACTAGAAAGGTGAAGAATTAGGGGTGACATGATAGAGGTGTACAAGTGGGTTAATGGAAATAACAAAGGGGATATTAATATGGTATTAAAAGTATCAACACAAGACAGAACACAAAACAGTGGGTATAAATTGGTTAAGTTTAGATTTAGGAAAGACCTGGATAAATACTGATTCGGTAACAGTGTTGTTGATTTGTGGAACCAATTATCACGTAACGTGTTGGAGGTGGGGTCCCTCGATTGTTTCAAGCGTGAGTTGGACAAGTATATGAGTGGGATTGGGTGCTTATAGATAGGAGCTGCCTCGTATGGGCCAATAGGCCTTCTGCAGTTGCCTTTGTTATGTTCTTATGGGATTGTTATGAACAATCTTATGTTCTTATGAGTGGGATTGGGTGGTTATAAATAGGAGCTGCCTCGTATGAGCCAATAGGCCTTCTACAGTTACCTTTATTCTTATTTTCATATGAGCCCGCTGACTGCTAATCCCAAACGTTGCACTCACCTAGTTGTGCTTGGGGGAGGGGGTTGATCTTCAGAGTGAAGGATAGCGAGGAGGAGGAAGGTAGAGAGACACTGAGGTGAGGGCGATAACACAGGGCTGTAAACTTGTTCAACTGGAACAAAGAGTTTCGGATTCTTTAACGTAAATTACTTGGGTTATATTCTCGTTTGTGGTGGAGTTGATGGTAGAAATACCGGTGTTGGTGCTATTGGTGGTGGTTGTAGTGTTGGTGGTGGTTGTAGTGTTGGTGGTGGTTGCAGTGTTGGTAGTGGTGATGCTGGTAGTGGTGGCAGTGTTGGTGGTGGTGATGCTGGTAGTGGTGGCAGTGTTGGTGGTGGTGGTGATGCTGGTAGTGGCGACAGTGTTGGAGGATCCAAATCTACCAGAAAAAAAATATCCCCAATTTGCTGAACACTTAGTTTCTTTTCCCTGCCACTTTGATCATTTTGAATACAAGTTACAGTAACATATAGAAAAGTGTGAAGTCGTCCCTATACGCAACACCTCGATATCTCACACGATATATACATTATTGTGGAGGATATCGAATCTCAGATGGATTCACAACAACACTTTGCTGAATAATTTGCTATCCCCTTTACGAGAGAAAATTAATATTTATAATTATGTAAACAAAATTGAAATACACAATCTTCTGTTTACACAATTGTAAGACTTGTGCCGCCTCACAATCACAACTGAGACAGAAATACTCAGAGAACATAAGAACATAAGAAGAACTGAATAATCATAAGAACATAAGAACATAAGAAGAACTGAATAATCACAATCATTCAGAGTACTGAATGATTGTGTTCTTTGAGGGATACATATTGGAAATAGTGAAAATAGTGGTGTCGTGATGGAAAAAAATATTACATTCAGCAGGTTATAATATTAGTTGGAATTCACTGATTTGTTTACAGTTAAGCCTTGGTTTCCCAAGGCATTCCTAAAGGTGTTTTTGTGGTGTCGGAAAAAATGAATAAAGTTGTTAATGCTGTTAAAGGAACCTCACTTAACACTTGGCTGTTAGAGAAGCCGAGTCTAGAAACCGGTTCAGGTCATTCTCACTTATTGTATCGAATTAAAATTCGATGTGTTTAACGATGAAAATATCCCATATATCCCAAATATTCCAAATCCGACGCCTGAGCCATATTTTGGAGCCAAGTTCTGGCTCTCTGCACATATTTGCAGTTTGAAATTACTACTTTTTATACCGAAAATATGTCAATAATGTGCCTGCTAGCTTAGATGCTATCTTACCTGTTATCTTGCTTTATACTATATATATATATATATCAATCAGTTTTAGACTTAAGTACAGGAAGAGGGTCGTCACGGTATGTGGCATTACGCGTAATAAAAGGCTCCAAAATCTGTACATCGGTTGATTGACAGTTGAGAGGTGGGGCCAAAGAGCCGAAGCTCAACCCCCGCAAGCACAACTAGGTGAATACTGAACCGGATCGCGAAGATGACAAAACAGTCTGAAGAATCCTGACTTGAACGACATTGTTTCCTTGACTCATTTTTGAATAGTTCAATATGATTATTACTGCTGGTTATATGCACGGAGAGAAGAGTTTTAGATTTAATGATTAAGACCTATTATTATTAGTGTGTCATTAGCTTTTTTCGTTAGTGCACACGTACGTGCGCGCACGCAAACACGCGCAGGTCCTCTCAGACGAATGGTCAGTGCTTGGGAGTCGTAGTCGTAATGGTCTTGGTTCGAATCCCGGCTGATGCAGAAACAAATGGGGCAGAGTTTTTTCAACATATAAACCTGTTCACCTAGCAGTGAATTGGTACTTGGGAGTTAGCTGCTACGGTCTGCTTCCTGGGGATGTACTCACCTAGTTGTACTCACCTAGTTGTGTTTGCGGGGGTTGAGCTCTGGCTCTTTGGTCCTGCCTCTCAACCGTCAATCAGCAGGTGTACAGATTCCTGAGCCTACTGGGTTCTATCATATCTACACTTGAAACTGTGTATGGAGTCAGCCTCCACCACATCACCTCCTAATGCATTCCATTTGTCAACCACTCTGACACTAAAAAAGTTCTTTCTAATATCTCTGTGGCACATTTGGGCGCTCAGTTTCCACCACCTACACACACGTGTGTGTGTACTCACCTAGTTGTACTCACCTAGTTGTGTTTGCGGGGGTTGAGCTCTGGCTCTTTGGTCCCGCCTCTCAACCGTCAATCAACAGGTGTACAGATTCCTGAGCCTATCGGGCTCTGTCATATCTACACTTGAAACTGTGTATGGAGTCAGCCTCCACCACATCACCCCCTAATGCATTCCATTTGTCAACCACTCTGACACTAAAAAAGTTCTTTCTAATATCTCTGTGGCTCATTTGGGCACTCAGTTTCCACCTGTGTCCCCTTGTGCGTGTTCCCCTTGTGTTAAATAGACTGTCTTTATCTACCCTATCAATCCCCTTCAGAATCTTGAATGTGGTGATCATGTCCCCCCTAACTCTTCTGTCTTCTAGCAAAGTGAGGTTTAATTCCCGTAGTCTCTCCTCGTAGCTCATACCTCTCAGCTCGGGTACTAGTCTGGTGGCAAACCTTTGAACCTTTTCCAGTTTAGTCTTATCCTTGACTAGATATGGACTCCATGCTGGGGCTGCATACTCCAGGATTGGCCTGACATATGTGGTATACAAAGTTCTGAATGATTCTTTACACAAGTTTCTGAATGCCGTTCGTATGTTGGCCAGCCTGGCATATGCCGCTGATGTTATCCGCTTGATATGTGCTGCAGGAGACAGGTCTGGCGTGATATCAACCCCCAAGTCTTTTTCCTTCTCTGACTCCTGAAGAATTTCCTCTCCCAGATGATACCTTGTATCATCTGTGTGTGTGTGTGTGTGTGTGTGTGTGTGTGTGAGTGTGTGTGTGTGTGTGTGTGTGTGTGTGTGTGTGTGTGTGTGTGTGTGTGTGTGTGTGTGTGTTTATGTGTGTGTATGTGTGTGTGTGTGAGAGAGAGAGGGGATAAATATGTCGTAAATGTGAATGAGGGAAAATAGGTCGGGAATCAGTACATTAGACAACCGACAGTTAGAAAATCGGGGTCCAAGAGCTAACAGCTCGATCCTGCAGGCACAAATAGTACACACTCACACGCTCGTACAACAATGATAAAATTACCGTACCTCGTTCCACCGCGTCTCTTCGGCTCTTAGGGACAAAAACCAGCCAGGCAGAGACCACACTATGGCCCCCAGGGCCGCCCTCGGGGGCCATGCTGACAGCTTTATCTCCCACTCTTAGTACTGCTCTTTCCTGCTGGACCATGAAGTGGTTATCGTGTATGTCAACATATTTATGTTATCATGGTGTATCTCGACCTGTTATGGTGTATGTCAACATATTCATTTATGTTATCATAATGTGTCTCGACCTGTTATGGTGTATGTCAACATATTTATGTTATCATGGTGTGTCTCGACCTGTTACGGTGTATGTCAACATATTTATGTTATCATGGTGTGTCTCAACCTGTTATGGTGTATGTCAACATATTCATTTATGTTATCATGGTGTGTGTGTACATGCCAACATATTTGTATTTTTATGATGTGTGTATAATTTTGTGCAAATGTTTGGGGACAGGAAGTCTAAATTTAGTAGTAGATGTAGTAGATGTAGATGTAGATACTATACATGGCCTTATGTATATCTTTTGATAAGGTATCACTTGAAAGACTGGCAAGGAAATTACAAGCTCATGGAATAAATGATAGAACACAAGAATGAGTAAAACACTGGGTAAAATAAAATAAAAATAAAAGCTTTTACGTTTTAAAAGGTCAGATTCCATTTGACGGGAGAAATGTGGTGAGTGGATAACCGCAAGGTTCCAAACCCTTCTTGTCGAATACATCAATGACATTGATGAGAATATTACGTCACAGGAAAGTTTAAGATGACACTAAGATGTATATTAGAGTGGAGAAATGTGGTGAGTGGATAACCGCATGGTTCCAAACCCTTCTTGTCGAATACATCAATGACATTGAAGAGAATATTACGTCACAGGAAAGTTTAAGATGACACTAAGATGTATATTAGAGTGGAGAAATGTAGTGAGTGGATAACCGCAAGGTTCCAAACCCTTCCTGTCGAATACATCAATGATATTGATGAGAATATTACGTCACAGGAAAGTTTAAGATGACACTAAGATGTATATTAGAGTAGGAAGTGAACATTATATTAAAACCTTACAAAGAGAGAGCTACATAAACAACACATGTGGTTGGAAGAGCTTTATAATATAATATAAAGAGCTATAGAGCTCTTTATAATATATTTATATAATATAAATATAGAGCTTTATAATATCCAAAATTACATGACCTTGCATATGGGGCATTACAATGCAGATCACAACTACCAAATCAATATTCCTTTGCAGTAGATTGATGATGAAAAGAAGTCAAATTCCACCCGTCATTGAAAGTCGCACAATAAGTGGGAGCTGCAGTTCAAAAAGCCAACCAAACCCTTGGAATAATCAAGCATGCTTTTGACTTCCAGCAAAAGTTAGTTATTCAATTGTACAAATCTCCGGTGCGTCCTTACGTGGACTACTGTACCCAAGCTTGGAGGACCTTTAAGGGGACATACACACATTTCGAAGAAAGTTCAACACCGGGTGACAAAAATCCTCCTAGAATTTAATTGACTCCCAGCAAACTCGCGACAAAACTACGACGT
>NC_091218.1:23031851-23096851 GCF_040958095.1 Procambarus clarkii | reverse complement strand
ATTCTCGGGATTAAGAAGAACAATCAAGTTACCGAAATTCATGCTGAAGAAACTCTAATGATTATTGAATGGTATACAACGGATATAATTATTTTGATATATTAAGAATAGTTATTATATGATAACTTCTTCAGGTAAGGAATGAATATATAGGGTGGAAATTTGTCTTAAATACACGTGTGAAAGAGCTGAAGTTGTGTGTGTGTGTGTGTGTGTGTGTGTGTGTGTGTGTGTGTGTGGTGGGGGGGGGGGTTATGGTGAAGCAATCACACGTAGGAAAGAAATAGGTGAATAATGGGAATAATGGGGATGGATACCAGTCAAACATTGTGTAAGGCGGTGGACGGGTAGAAATCGGTAGAAAACCCAGCGGGTTTTCTTCCTATTGGGGAGTGTTGTACATGCTGCTATGGCGATGTGTCCACTCACAAGATGCCCAATAAACTCGCCCCTCGGGACAAAATTAAAAAAAAAAAGCAGTTGTTATCTGGTGCTGTGTGGTGAGGTAATGCCTACCTCTGAACGTAGGCAAGATATCGAAGTCGTTACTCTGTATATTAAGAGTGGGCCTCTCTTGTTTGATGGCTATACGAAAAGCTATACTCATAAAAAGAGTATAACTCTTTTTTTTTCCTTTTCACACAGCAGGTCGTGGTGGCGCATGAGCTACTGTTTCACAACCATGGAGGGACACCAAAACCTAGTTGATGGGTGATGATCCTGGTTGATGATCAACCAGGCTGTGACTCATACGTTAGGCTGCGAGCAGCCGCGTCCAACAGCCTGGTTTATCAGTCCAGCAACCAGGAGGCCTGGTCGACGACCGGGCCGCGGGGACGCTAAGCCCCGGAAGCACCTCAAGGTAACCTCAAGGTATGGAGGTCGAATCATCGTTACAGCTTCCGTGGAGATGTTTCTGACAGCTGCCCTGGTACCGAGGCGCCGGAGTGTGTTACCCACGGCAATGGGTCTGACTCCACCATCCCTCATTTTTTTTTCAGGGTACAAAGTGATGCTCCGAAGAAAAAAGATTTAGTTATTATTATTAACATCTTTATTGACAAAATTACAATTTTGCCTAATCTGAGGATTTTGATAGTCTTATTAAAGTGAGGATAATGCTGGTATTCACTGTCACGCAGGACAGAGGGTCATACACAAGATAATAGGTCTAAACTGTAGGCTGAAGCACATGTATATCATGGTTACAATCAATGTTTTAATGTATGGATTTAGTTGTGTCTGGGATCAACCCAGAGAGGACAGGCGTTTGTTTACTAACTTGATGACCTCTTAACAGAAGTGACTCGGCAACTTCGCCTAGAATTGGGTTGACCATCTCCTTGAGGTGCTGAGGTCTTACTCAAGTGTAACCCCCTTGCTGAGCCTGGCGGATGCGACATAATGGCTTTGTATACCTCTGACTACTGAAGGCATAGAGGTCCCAGATCTGGGACATTTGTGTCCTGAGAAGTGGGTTCCCATGTTGATCTGAGAGGGTTCCACTCCCTCGGCGAGTTTGAGGTAATTCTAGGTGGGATTGTGTCTTCTCTTGTAATTAACCTAATTTTTCCTACTGTGTTGCCTCCTTCAAATTTTCTTGCTCACTAGGTTTGCTATTTTCACTGTCATTAGAACATAGGTTTGCCACGGCGGTTTTTGCGTTGATAAGAGATAGGGATCAAGTTATCAGCTCTGGGGAAATTATGGGCCTCTATAGCTCTGCCTACCCAAGAATTTGTATTTTAATCCATTGATTCATTTTCTGTCGTGTGTATTCATCTAGTTGTATTCACCTAGTTGTGCTTGCGGGGGTTGAGGTTTGCTCTCTCGGCCCGCCTCTCAATTGTCAATCAATCAACTGTTACTAACTACTAACTATTATTTTAACACACACACACACACACACCCAGCAAGCAGCCCGTGACAGTTGTCTAACTCCCAGGTACCTATTTACTGCTAGGTAACAGGGGCATCAGGGTGAACGAAACTCTCCCCATTGTTTCTCGCCGGCTCCGGGAATCGAACCCGGGCCACAGGATTACATGCCCAGCGTGCAATCTACACAGCCACCGGCGCCCTCGTGTGTGTGTGTGTGTGTGTGTGTGTGTGTGTGTGTGTGTGTGTGTGTGTGTGTGTGTGTTCAAGAGAACTCTCAGCTAACTCTAAGGAAAAAAAAAAACTTTCTTAAGAATCTCTAAATTACACCTGGAATGAGGTGTCCATCAGACAACACCCGTGTCACGGGGTCTTAAGACCACACCCTGGCGACACCTGCTTTTTCTCAGGTGTTCTCGCCTGAGGGCTAAGGAGTGTAACTACGGGCTCACCATAGCCCGTGCTGCTTGGAACTATTTGCTCTAGGTAGCGAAACTTTAACAACAGCAACAGCTAAAGAGTGAAAGACCTGGTCCAGGGTCGACTCCATTGGTAATTGCATCTCCCTGACACCAGGCAAGTGGCGAGACAGACAGACAGACAGACGAAGGTATAGACAAAAAAAGGGTTACTGGCTGATTTTAGTTTCACAACGCATCATTAACTGCGTCACCTGCTTGATTACGCAAAGATTTCAGATTGCTTCAAGCACCATTAGACTCAATTCCATCATTTGTTTTTATATTGCTAATGATATGAATAACGGACGTCCTATTAAGCAATGGAATTGCCTAATTCATGACGGTGTTCCAGTGTGAGCAAATTGGTTGTAAAGTTATACTACCGGATGTGTGCACTAATGTATTCTCAGGCGAGTCTCAGACACAAGGGGAACGGATACTAGTTTAGAGCTGATACTAGTTTAGAGCTGATACTAGTTTAGAACTGATACTAGTTTAGAGCTGATACTAGTTTAGAGCTGATACTAGTTTAGAACTGATACTAGTTTAGAGCTGATACTAGTTTAGAGCTGATACTAGTTTAGAACTGATACTAGTTTAGAAATAGGGTTGTTGATTTAGGGAACAGCTCATAGGGTTATCTTGATAGGTGTGAGATGCTGTTAGATTGTTACAAACGTGGGTTATAGACCAAGGATCTAGTTGTATGTGTGTGTGTATGGTTGTATGTGGGTGTGTATGGTTGTATGTGGGTGTGTTTGGGTGTATGTGGGTGTGTTTGGGTGTATGTGGGTGTGTTTGGTTGTATGTGGGTGTGTTTGGGTGTATGTGGGTGTGTTTGGGTGTATGTGGGTGTGTTTGGGTGTATGTGGGTGTGTTTGGGTGTATGTGGGTGTGTTTGGGTGTATGTGGGTGTGTATGGTTGTATGTGGGTGTGTTTGGGTGTATGTGGGTGTGTTTGGGTGTATGTGGGTGTGTTTGGTTGTATGTGGGTGTGTTTGGGTGTATGTGGGTGTGTTTGGGTGTATGTGGGTGTGTTTGGGTGTATGTGGGTGTGTTTGGGTGTATGTGGGTGTGTTTGGGTGTATGTGGGTGTGTTTGGGTGTATGTGGGTGTGTTTGGGTGTATGTGGGTGTGTTTGGGTGTATGTGGGTATGTTTGGGTGTATGTGGGTGTGTTTGGGTGTATGTGGGTGTGTTTGGTTGTATGTGGGTGTGTTTGGGTGTATGTGGGTGTGTTTGGGTGTATGTAGGTGTGTGTCTAGCTCTACCGTCCAGCCTAATAATTAGCCAACTCCATTGGAATCATTTCACGTATCTGGATGACGCTAATAATGAGCAATGGGTGCAGTAGACCTATCACCCGGCTCATCAATAGAGCCAACCCTCTATGGCGGAAACTCATCTACCCATGAACAAAGCCAGGACTCCAGTCCGGGAAAAATGGGACCACCAGAAATTGAACTGCGACCCTTTTTATTTTATTTTTGTTTGTGAGGCGGTCACTTAGCCGAGAAGCGAAGCTCTAATACAATCAGACACGCTGCTACGTCTCTGATCAGGTGTTTAGGATGTGTGTAGCCAGCACTCAGACCTCAACTGTCTATTTTAAGATATTAGAAAACCAGTTTAGGCCCCGTGGGTGTGGGTCAAGGGGGAAGTGAGTTGAATTATGATCTCTCTCTTTATTGAACCTTTCTTTCCGCGTCTGAGGGTTTGTTGTGGCTGCTTCCCCCTTGAAGGGGGGGAGGAGGGGGATGATCCTGAGAGGGGTAGAGAGGGGGATTCGTGGGTGTGCCTCCAGGGCAGGGAGTGCTCCCCAGGGAGGGGTGGGTACGTGGGTGCTCCTCAAGGTGGGTGAATGGTTGGTGGTGTTCCACCCACTGGTGTAGGTGGGGTTGGAGGTTCCCACACCATGTATAAGCCTCAGAGCCACTTGGAATCATTTTACACTGATCCTCAGATTCTCTTTACAATGTTGTATTGACTTTGGCTTCAATACCTTCTCATTTGAATTCATCTTTTACACACGTATTCCGCCCCCCCCCTCCCCCCGCCCCCACATAGAGCCTTGTTTGACTTTCACGGGACTTTCAGCGTGCGCGCGCACGCACGCACGCGCACACACACACACACACACGCACGTACGCACGCACGCGCGCACACACACACACACACACACACACACACACACACACACACACACACACACACACACACACACACACACACACACGGGGGACCGGTGGCCGTGCGGACAGCACGCTGGGCACATGATCCTGTGGTCCTGGGTTTGATCCCGGGCGCCGGCGAGAAACGATAGGCAGAGGTTTTTTTCACCCTATGCCCCTGTTGCCTAGCAGTAAAATAGGTACCTGGGAGTTAGTCAGCTGTCACGGGCTGCTTCCTGAGGGTGGAGGCCTGGTCGAGGACCGGGCCGCGGGAACACTAAAAAAAGCCCCGAAATCATATCTCAAGATAACCTCAAGATGGTTGAGAGGCGGGACCAAAGAGCCAAAGCTCAACCCCCGGAAGCACAACTAGGTGAGTACACACCTCAGTAATTTCCCCCCTTGCACAAGCAACTCTCTCTCTCTCTCTCTCTCTCTCTGTCTCTCTCTCTCTCTCTCTCTCTCTCTCTCTCTCTCTCTCTCTCTCTCTCTCTCTCTCTCTCTCTCTCCCTCTCTCTCTCTCTCTCTCTCTCCCTCTCTCTCTCTCTCTCTCTCTCTCTCTCACTCTCTCTCTCTCCCCCTCTCTCTCTCTCCCCCTCTCTCTCTCTCTCTCTCTCTCTCTCTCTCTCTCTCTCTCTCTCTCTCTCTCTCTCTCTCTCTCTCTCTCTCTCTCTCTCTCCCTCTCTCCCTCTCTCTCTCTCTCTCTCTCTCTCTCTCTCTCTCTCTCTCTCTCTCTCTCTCTCTCTCTCTCTCTCTCTCTCTCTCCCTCTCTCCCTCTCTCTCTCTCTCTCTCTCTCTCTCTCTCTCTCTCTCTCTCTCTCTCTCTCCCTCCCCCTCTCCCTCCCTTGCCCCCTCTCCCTCCCTTGCCCCCTCCCCCCTCCCCCCCATGCACTCCTATGACCAGTCCTCCCCCTCACAGTGCCACTCCTCCTCCTAACCATTACGTCGAGTTTTTAAAGTTTTATCGATTTGCACGTTAAAAAAAAGGCGACGCATTTGCACATATTAAAGCACCGTGTAATTGACATTTTCTATGCTTTAGCCTCGATATGTTAGGTGAGGGCTGCTTGGGTCTGTACGATTCTGGTTAGGTCAAACGGTTGTCTTTTTTTACGGAGTGTGGAGTTTAGAGAACGGGTATTGTGTGTGTGTATATATATATATATATATATATATATATATATATATATATATATATATATATATATATATATATATATATATATATATATATATGTAACTGAAAACTCACACCCCAGAAGTGACTCGAACCCATACTCCCACAACTGGTATGTACAGGGACGCCTTAATCCGCTTGACCATCACGACCGGACATAAGGAAGTGATAGCCGAGGCTATATGAACCACTTCCCCGCCGGCACTCGGATGGTAATCTTGGGCATAGCATTTTATCAAATCACCTCATTCTTTGGGGCACACGTGAGGAACACAAATGCAAACAAGCCTGAATGGTCCCCAGGACTATATACAACTGAAAACTCACACCCCAGAAGTGACTCGAACCCATACTCCCACAACTGGTATGTACAGGGACGCCTTAATCCGCTTGACCATCACGACCGGACATAAGGAAGTGATAGCCGAGGCTATATGAACCACTTCCCCGCCGGCACTCGGATGGTAATCTTGGGCATAGCATTTTATCAAATCACCTCATTCTTTGGGGCACACGTGAGGAACACAAATGCAAACAAGCCTGAATGGTCCCCAGGACTATATACAACTGAAAACTCACACCCCAGAAGTGACTCGAACCCATACTCCCACAACTGGTATGTACAGGGACGCCTTAATCCGCTTGACCATCACGACCGGACATAAGGAAGTGATAGCCGAGGCTATATGAACCACTTCCATAGCATTTGATAAAATGCTATGCCCAAGATTACCATCCGAGTGCCGGCGGGGAAGTGGTTCATATAGCCTCGGCTATCACTTCCTTATGTCCGGTCGTGATGGTCAAGCGGATTAAGGCGTCCCTGTACATACCAGTTGTGGGAGTATGGGTTCGAGTCACTTCTGGGGTGTGAGTTTTCAGTTGTATATAGTCCTGGGGACCATTCAGGCTTGTTTGCATTTGTGTTCCTCACGTGTGCCCCAAAGAATGAGGTGATTTGATAAAATGCTATGCCCAAGATTACCATCCGAGTGCCGGCGGGGAAGTGGTTCATATAGCCTCGGCTATCACTTCCTTATGTCCGGTCGTGATGGTCAAGCGGATTAAGGCGTCCCTGTACATACCAGTTGTGGGAGTATGGGTTCGAGTCACTTCTGGGGTGTGAGTTTTCAGTTGTATATAGTCCTGGGGACCATTCAGGCTTGTTTGCATATATATATGTATAAAATAGGCAGTGATGTGGTGGAGGTATAATATATATTGAGGTATATATATATATATACCTATTGGCTCAACGTCTCTTCTAAATGGGCCGGGATTCATCAGGTATTTAAGTCTCCAGCGACGAAACCTTTACATCTTTCCTCAATCATGACTTCTTAATTTAAAAAAAAAATCAGTTTACGAGCTCCGAGGCGCTACGAGGTCGTCCATAACAATAACAACATTGGGTTGTGTGGTTCCCGAGCTCGTAAACTGTTTAGTAAATACAAACTTGGCGCGCCATAATCGAGGAAAAGATGTAGAGGCTTCGTTAGTGTACACTTTAGTACTGGAAGACTATCCTGGCTCTATGGTCTTTTGTGGGATTTCTGGAGTAATATAATCCGTTTTCTTTGCGACTCTGTGACTATTTCAGTGTAATTTCAACAATATTGCAAATATTATTCTTGGTTTGTGTCTCGGAGAGGCTGCAGGATCCAGTAAGTTCAGTAGAACTTCGGTTTCAACTCTTTTTTTTAACCATGTCGTAGCTCAGTCGATTAAGGCAGCGTCTGGGACGCTCCCGGACGCAGGTTCGAATCCTCGTCACGGCCCTTGTGGATTTGTTCATTATTCTTGGTAAAATCTTAAGGTACGACCCAGGCTGACAACAGCCCCCCCCCCCGCTCCTTGTGGTTGGCCTCAAGTTTCATTTGCACCTTCAACAAGGCCAAGAGAAAGCTTGTGTCCAGCACAAACATCTCAGAGTAGCACATGAGAGAGATGTATACCAAGAGGTATACTCACCCTGTTCTTGGTGTATATACACTTGAAAGTTTACTCTTGGTCTTGACTGTTTCGTGGCTTGACCTGACAGCTGAGTGGACAGCGCTCGGGATTCGTAATCACGAGGTTCCGAGTTCGATCCCTAGCGGAGGCGAAAACAAATGGGCAGTTTCTTTAACCTTGAAACCCATATTTACCTAGGTAAATAGGTACCTGGGAGTCAGACAGCTGCTACGAGCTGGTTCCTGGGGATGTGTAACAAAAAGGAGGCTTGGTCGAGGACCGGGCCGCGGGGACGCTAAGCCCCGAAATCATCTCAAGAATCAAAATCATCTCAAGATAGTTGCTGATTGTTGAGCAAACTATTGTGGTGAGCTTTATGATCCTTATGAAGTTGATAGGTCTTAAGTAGCTAAGGTCAAGGCGTTCCTAAAATAGGGGAATTTGGTTAGGCTCGACCCCTAGGGAAGATATCTCCCAGCAACTAATACTTGTCCTAATAAATCTGTAGTCTAAGAGAGATTACGCTTATCACCAAAACCTACTAATCAGTACCTTTACAAACGGCCTCTATCAGGGAGGTTCAAATAAAGAATTATATCACTAAAAGCACTTTCATATCAGTAATATAGGTTATTTTGCAGGGTGTTTGCTAGATATCTAGTTAATTGCCTCTATAGATAGTTATCCTCGCAACTATAACTTCAATAACCTAGAAGATATCACCAGATAGACCCATAAGGGTGATTCTTGGTAGTTTGATACCAAGATTGTTAGATTCTTTGATAGTGATATGTCACTATCTTATGTCCTCCGTCTTTGTATTCCAATTGTTGTGATGTACTCAATACATCATTAATGACTATTAATATAATAATACTGCATATTGGCCAGACCACATACTAGAAGGTGAAGGGACGACGACGTTTCGGTCCGTCCTGGACCATTCTCATGTCATTCTCGAGTCACAATCGACTTGAGAATGGTCCAGGACGGACCGAAACGTCGTCGTCCCTTCACCTTCTAGTGTGTGGTCTGGTCAACATACTTTAGCCACGTTATTGTGACTCGTCGCCTGCAATAATACTGTATGCTGTATTGTTGTATATTCGCTTAACGCCTTCTCCCGATAATCATCTTGGTGCCTCAAGATGCACAAGAATCCTCAACGTGACGGAGGAACTAAAGTTCTCACACACACTAGGAAGAATTGCACGTCAACACTTCTTGCATTCATAAGGTGCCTCCCCCTAAGATCATTATTATTGCTTGCAAGTCACATATTTTGAGCTTTCAGTTGGCCAGCGAGTGTTGCTCACACACACACACACACACACACACACACACACACACACACACACACACACACACACGCACACACGCACACACGCACACTTGGAGGAATTTGACCTCACCAGTGATGAGGTCAAAAGGTGTCTGCTGGAGCTGGATGTGACAAAGGCTGTTGGGCCTGATAGAATCTCACCATGGATATTAAAGGAAGGTGTAGAAGCACTAAGTGTGCCACTCTCTATGATGTATAACAGGTCACTGGAAACAGGAGACCTACCAGAAAGTTGGAAGACAGCTAACGTAGGCCCAATATACATGAAGGGTGACAGGCAAGAGGCACTGAACTACAGGCCAGTTTCCCATGCAAGCTGATGGAGAAGATCGTGAGGAAAAGGCTTGTAGAGCATCTGGAGGAAAATAACTTTGTAACACACCACCAACATGGGTTCAGAGATGGTAAATCGTGCCTCACAGGTTTATTAGAATTCTATGACCAAGCAACACAAATTAGGCAAGAAAGATAAGTTTGGGCAGACTGTATTTTCTTGGACTGTCAGAAAGCCTTTAACACAGTACCTCACAAAAGGCTGTTACAAAAGTTGGAGCAACAGGCAGGAGTAGAAGGTAAGGTGCTCCAGTGGATAAGGGAGTATCTAAGCAACAGGAAACAGCGAGTAACTGTGAAGGGGGAGGCATCAGAGTGGCGAGATATCTCCAGCGGAGTCCCACAGGGCTCTGTACTCGGACCCATCCTGTTTCTAATATATGTAAACGACCTTCCAGTGGGTATAGGCTCATTCCTCTCAATGTTTCCTGATGATGCAAAAATCACGAGAAGAATCAAGACGGATGAAGATAGACAGAGATTACAGGGTGACCTGGACAAACTGGTGGAATGGTCTAGAAAATGGCTACTTAAGTTCAACTCAGGAAAGTGTAAAGTAATGAAATTAGGCGAAGGAAACAGAAGGCTGAACACAATGTACCATCTGGGAGGTGAAATCCTGCAAGAGTCAAATAGAGAGAAAGATCTGGGGGTTGATATCACACCGAACCTGTCCCCAGAGGCGCACATCAAGAGGATATCATCAACGGCATATGCTAGACTGGCCAACATAAGAACTGCCTTTAGAAACTTGTGTAAGAAATCGTCCAGGACCCTGTATACCACTTATGTAAGACCAATCCTGGAGTATGCAGCTCCAGCCTGGAGTCCATACCTAGTTAAACACAAGACAAAGTTAGAGAAGATTCAGTGGTATGCCACCAGACTGGTCCCGGAACTGAGAGATATGAGCTTCGATGAAAGGCTAAAGGAGCTGAACCTCACGTTCCTGGAAAACAGAAGAGTAAGGGGAGACATGATAACCACCTACAAAATTCTCAGGGGAATTAACAGGGTGGACAAAGACAAACTCTTCAGCACGGATGGAACACGAACAAGGGAACACAGGTGGAAACTTAGTACCCAGATGAGCCTCAGAGACATTAAAAAGAGTTTTTTCAGTGTCAGAATAGTTAACAAATAGAATACATTAAGTAGTGATGTGGTGGAGGCTGACTTCATACACAGTTTCAAATGTAGATATGATAGAGCCCAATAGGCTCACGAACCTGTACACCAGTTGATTGGCAGTTGAGAGGCGGAACCAAAGAGCCAGAGCTCAACCCCCGCAAGCACAACTCGGCAACTACAACTAGGTGAGTGTACACAGGGGAGTACAAATGTTCATTAGTGTGGTAAAATAATTAATAATTACCAGGATGAGGTTGGTCTACCGTTACCTGTGGCAGGTGGCCGCCACAGGTCTAGTGGGCACTCGACGTGGAAATTCAGTAAACAGGTAAACTTGGTCACACTCTCCGGCGTGATGTTACTGAATGGTCCAGTCAGTAGACCCTTCGGTCCTGCCGGCATGAGGTAAACTCCAGGGGCCAGATTCACGAAGCAGTTACGCAAGTACTTACGAACGTGTACATCATTCATCAATCTTTGACGCCTTTGGTTACAGGTATTAAACAGTTTACAAGCATGAAAACTTGCTAATCAACTGTTGTTATTGTTATAAACAGCCTCCTGGTGCTTCGGAGCTCATGAACTGTTTAATAATTGTAAACAAAGCCGCCAAAGATTAAGAAAAGATGTACAGGTTCGTAAGTGCTTGCGTAACTTCTTTGTGAATCTGGCCCCAGCTCTGCAATTACTCCATCCACTTAAGTGTTCTTGAAGATCATTAATAGCTATACGAAGTTTTCAAGTGGTCGTTCACAGGTCTCATGTTGCTGAATCTTCATGCCCCTGAATCTTTATTCCCTGAATCTTTATTCCCTGAATCTTTATTCCCTGAATCTTTATTCCCTGAATCTTTATTCCCTGAATCTTTATTCCCTGAATCTTAATGCCCCTGGATCTTTATTCCCTGAATCTTTATTCCCTGAATCTTTATTCCCTGAATCTTTATTCCTTGAATCTTTATTCCCTGAATCTTAATGCCCCTGAATCTTTATTCCCTGAATCTTTATTCCCTGAATCTTTATTCCCTGAATCTTTATTCCCTGAATCTTAATGCCCCTGGATCTTTATTCCCTGAATCTTCATGCCCCTTGAATCTTCATGCCCCCTGAATCTTCATGCCCCCTGAATCTTCATGCCCCTGAATCTTCATGCCCCCTGAATCTTCATGCATCAGGTCCTCCACCGACAGGAATTTCATAATAAAGTCTTATGAGAGCTTAAGAACATAATTGTATTTTCTGTGTTGGACAACTTTGAGAGATTCTTAAGTTGTTTCTTAAGCCGCCATAAAGCAGTCTTGCCGGTGTTGCATTAACTGCCGCCCGAGACTAGAGGACTTTCTAATGATATTAAAATTCCTGGAGTCGTAGCCAAGAGTAAATGTTTACTGATTAAATCAACTTGAGGCTCTGATCTGGTCATAATGTTTTTTTTAATAAAATATTTAACTTGGGATTAGACGATGGAGATGTTTCGCAAAATAACTTGTGCTTCGAACCTGCTTTATCTAACACACACGCACGCACACGCGCGCACACGCACACCTGTTTCAGGAGACAGGTTTGGCGTGATATCAACTAGATCTTTCTATCCGTTCTTCACGAAACGGACAGAGAGAAAGATTTAGGAGTTGATATCACACCAAACCTGTCTCCTGAAGCCCACATATAAAGAATAACATCTGCGGCGTATGCGAGGCTGGCTAACATCAGAACTGCCTTCAGGAACCTGTGTAAGGAATTATTCAGAACCTTGTACACCACATATGTAAGACCAATCCTGGAGTATGCGGCCCCAGCATGAAGCCCGTACCTTGTCAAGCACAAGACGGAACTTGAAAAAGTTCAGAGGTATGCCACTAGACTAGTCCCAGAACTAAGGGGCATGAGTTATGAGGATAGGATGCGTGAAATGCACCTCACGATACTGAAAGACAGAAGAGCATGGGGAGACATGATCACCACATACAAAATTCTCTAGGGAATTGACAGGGTAGACAAGGATGGATTATTTAACACTGGTGGTACACGCACAAGGGGACACAGGTGGAAGCTGAGTACCCAAATGCGCCACAGAGACATTAGAAAGAACTTTTTGAGCGTCAGAGTAGTTAGTAAATGGAATGCACTAGGAAGTGATGTGGTGGAGGCTGACTCCATACACAGTTTCAAGTGTAGATATGATAGAGCTCGAGAAGCTCCGGAATCTGAGGCGGGACCAAAGAACCAAAGCTCAACTTCCCGCAAGCACAACTAGGTGAGTATAACTATATAAGTACACACACACACACGCGCGTGCGGAGTTATAAGGAGACGTAGTGAAAGTAGACTCAATAAACACCTTTAAAAATAAATGTGACAAATTGAACAGTCATTGCATTAAACAAGCAATAACTTAACAAGTTGGGCTTAAGACCTAGCAGAGCCAGGTTGGTAGAGCGACTGAGCAGGTAGAGCGGTAGAGCAGTCCTGCCAGTGGCGGCTCTCACTAAACCACGCGTTTCCCTCCCCGAGGACCGAAACATCGACACATTTTCCAATGTGTAAACAATGTAATCCTCAGCTACATTGTGAAAAGTCATCAGTAAGAAATAAAGTGTTGTGACTACGTATAGACTATCTCTACTTAGGTGTAAAGTAACTGAAGTGTTCCAGGCTGACGGAGGGAAGAAATAAGGAGCACCTAACACACATGGAACAAGTAGCACCGGTTCCCCTCGTCCTGAGTGATTAATACAGTGTATTTCGTATGTATTGGCTTGTGTATTATTTCAGAGACCTGTGACCTGTTCTCGGTAAATAATAAGCAGAAAGGGCCAAGCCAATATGACCATATAGCCCTTGAAAGGGATACGAGGAGAGGATAGGAGCTGGGATACGAGGACGGAGTGGAGAATCGATGCGCAACAGCTTGGACTATTGGGGGATCGAACGCTAACCAGCCAGAAGCGAAGCTGTCGCTCTACCAACTAGTCCTGTCATTCTACCAACCACTCCAATCACACTATCAACCACTCCAGTCTACCAACCAGTCCAGTCCCTCTACCAACCACTCCAGCCACTGTACCAACCACTACAACTGGCTGGGCCACTCACCTAACGAAAACACCGGGATTACGAGTCCCCCGTGATCGCTCGCTTCAGGCTCAGACAACTTTTTTAATGCCTCAGTGATGTTTGTATTTTTTTGTTAGTCTCTCGTGGTAACAATTTAATCGTTTTAATGGTTCGCGTTAAATGGCTGTGTGCGGTGTTTGAAGAGGCTTTTATTGTTTTTAATGAGAATATAAACTCCAGAGCGGGTGTTGAGTGCTGGGTTGTACCTTAATGGTGTACTTGAGTACGTAATGCGGGTTGAGTACATACGGGATATTACAGTGGCTCGGGGCGGGTCCAGCTGTAAGGTTGTTGTATTCTAGGGGGGGACTGTAAACCGGTTGTATTCTAGGGGGTACTGTAAGCCGGTTGTATTCTAGGGGGGACTGTAAACCGGTTGTATTCTAGGGGGTACTGTAGCCGGTTGTATTCTAAGGGTACTGTAGCCGGTTGTATTCTAGGGGGGACTGTAAACGGGTTGTATTCTAGGGGGTACTGTAAACCGGTTGTATTCTAGGGGGGACTGTAAGCCGGTTGTATTCTAAGGGTACTGTAGCCGGTTGTATTCTAAGGGTACTGTAGCCGGTTGTATTCTAGGGGGGACTGTAAACCGGTTGTATTCTAGGGGGTACTGTAAGCCGGTTGTATTCTAGGGGGGGGGACTGTAAGCCTGTTGTATTCTAAGGGTACTGTAGCCGGTTGTATTCTAGGGGGGACTGTAAGCTGGGGGACTGTATTCTATCAGGGGTCCTGTATAAACCAGCTATATACCAGGGGTCCTGTATAAGTCAGCTGTATACCAGGGGGTCCTGTATAAGCCAGCTGTATACCAGGGGTCCTGTATAAACCAGCTGTATATCAGGGGGTCCTGTATAAACCAGCTGTATATCAGGGGGTCCTGTATAAGCCAGCTGTATATCAGGGGTCCTGTATAAACCAGCTGTATATCAGGGGGTCCTGTATAAACCAGCTGTATATCAGGGGTCCTGTATAAACCAGCTGTATATCAGGGGGTCCTGTATAAACCAGCTGTATATCAGGGGTCCTGTATAAACCAGCTGTATATCAGGGGGTCCTGTATAAGCCAGCTGTATATCAGGGGTCCTGTATAAACCAGCTGTATATCAGGGGTCCTGTATAAACCAGCTGTATATCAGGGGTCCTGTATAAACCAGCTGTATATCAGGGGTCCTGTATAAACCAGCTGTATATCAGGGGGTCCTGTATAAGCCAGCTGTATATCAGGGGTCCTGTATAAACCAGCTGTATATCAGGGGGTCCTGTATAAACCAGCTGTATATCAGGGGGTCCTGTATAAACCAGCTGTATATCAGGGGGTCCTGTATAAACCAGCTGTATATCAGGGGTCCTGTATAAACCAGCTGTATATCAGGGGGTCCTGTATAAACCAGCTGTATATCAGGGGGTCCTGTATAAGCCAGCTGTATATCAGGGGTCCTGTATAAACCAGCTGTATATCAGGGGGTCCTGTATAAGCCAGCTGTATATCAGGGGGTCCTGTATAAGCCAGCTGTATATCAGGGGTCCTGTATAAGCCAGTGAGAGGCAAACTGTATACCTGGCGGGCCTGATTCACGAAGCAGTTACGCAAGCACTTACGAACCTGCACATCTTTTCTCAATCTTTGGCGGCTTTGTTTACAATTATTAAACAGTTAATGAGCTCCGAGGCAACAGGAGGCTGTTTATAACAATAACAACAGTTGATTGGGAAGTTTTCATGCTTGTAAACTGTTTAAGAAATGTAACCAAAGCCGTCAAAGATTGAGGAGTGATGTACACGTTCGTAAGTACTTGCGTAACTGCTTCGTGAATCGAGCCAGCTTGTTCAATAGTAGGGCCCCTTTAGATGTTTAATATTAGGGATATTAGGCCCCTTAACTATAAGTTATTAATCCCTTAACTGATCAATATTTGGCCTCATAACTTTAATGGTGTCCGAGTATCCCTAATATTTAATAGTTTAATGTCGATTTAACTGTTCAGTGTTCCAATTGCTGGGTTCAGGACGTGTTCAGTGTTCCAATTGCTGGGCTCAGGGCATGTTCAGTGTTCCAAGTGCTGGGCTCAGGACGTGTTCAGTGTTCCAATTGCTGGGCTCAGGACGTGTTCAGTGTTCCAAGTGCTGGGTTCAGGGCATGTTCAGTGTTCCAATTGCTGGGCTCAGGACGTGTTCAGTGTTCCAATTGCTGGGCTCAGGACGTGTTCAGTGTTCCAATTGCTGGGCTCAGGACGTGTTCAGTGTTCCAATTGCTGGGTTCAGGGCATGTTCAGTGTTCCAATTGCTGGGCTCAGGACGTGTTCAGTGTTCCAATTGCTGGGCTCAGGACGTGTTCAGTGTTCCAATTGCTGGGCTCAGGACGTGTTCAGTGTTCCAATTGCTGGGCTCAGGACGTGTTCAGTGTTCCAATTGCTGGGTTCAGGGCATGTTCAGTGTTCCAATTGCTGGGCTCAGGACGTGTTCAGTGTTCCAAGTGCTGGGCTCAGGACATGTTCAGTGTTCCAAGTGCTGGGCTCAGGACGTGTTCAGTGTTCCAAGTGCTGGGCTCAGGACTTGTTCAGTGTTCTAAGTGCTGAGCTCAGCACATGTTCAGTGTTCCAAGTGCTGAGCTCAGCACATGTTCAGTGTTCCAAGTGCTGGGCTCAGCACATGAGGAGGTTCGTGTCTCAGGAAATACAAGATGCCGCGCTGTACATGTTCACAACAGCCACGACAATTAGGGTCTAAAACCTGTCACCGAATGAACATCGTGACGTCATAGTGACGTCACACCTTGCGCGCCTCGTATATAAAACTTCAAAATTCTCATATTTTCGTTAGGTTAAGGTTGAGTTACGTTAAGGTTGAGTTAGGTTAAGGTTGGGTTAGGTTAAGGTTGGGTTAGGTTAAGGTTGGGTTAGGTTAAGGTTGGGTTAGGTTAAGGTTGGGTTAGGTTAAGGTTGGGTTAGGTGTGTTAAGAGAGTAGTGATGACGTAGCGGGTGCATACTTGCTTCAGATCATAGACCCTACACGCCACACCACTCGTCCTAACCCCTTGAATGATCGGGGATCGAACTCCGGCCTGCATGGAGCGAGATCGTCGCATGACTCGTCCAGATTATTTAGACGATAAACCTAGGCCAGAAGTTCAGGGGTCATCTTTTACACCATTAACGAAACCTGTTCATCTTTCAACATGGCGGCTTTGTTTACATTAAACAGTTATCGAACTTGGAAATATATATACACCTGAGCGCCCATTGTGGAGTACGCCGACCAAGCCTGGAGCCCCATGTAAAGAAACATAAAACTCTTGCTGTTGTTAAGACTATGTAACACAATGTCTTGTTGTCAAATGTCTTCAAGACTTGAAAGGTCTTGAAGAGTTTCTTCAAGAAGTCTTCCATTAGCAGTCTTAGACCGAGGTCAAGGCAAAGTTTGAGGGGGGAATAAGAGTCGTTTTCTAAACTTAAGAGGCAGAAGCAGTCAGGAAATACCAGTAACCAGGAGCAGAAACTGTTACATTGTGTTATAATTCAACATGGAACAATTCACACGCCTTGAGCCACCTCCTGGAACATGTTAAAATCTGTACACGTGTAAATTGTGTGTGTGTGTGTGTGTGTGTGTGTGTGTGTGTGTGTGTGTGTGTGTGTGTGTGTTGATTTTACTGTTGAAAAGTTGCATAAAACACGGGTCTCTTTCTCTGTTGTATGACTTTGCTCATAGAGTTGCTTTGTCGGTCTTCCGCTGTACTGGATCACTTTTTCCGCTGATCCGGACGAAGCCGACAAGCAACAAAATTATCCGGACGAAACTGGCAACTTGCTGCCCCTAGAACGGCTATTAATTAACCGGACGATCCGATCATAACCTGTCCAAACACTTGAGACACAGCTGATTATAAACTTAACAATGATAACATTACCAAATGTGTTATTATATTAACTTTTGTAAATAAATCTCTGGCATCTTACATTCCTGTAAAGCCACTAGTACGCGTAGCGTTTCGGGCAGGTCCTTAACCCTAATTTCCCCGGAATACGACCCCGCCGAATCGTTTAACAACCAGGTACCCATTCACTGCTGGGTGAACAGAGGCTACAGTGATTGGCGCCCGGTCAATCCTCCCCGGCCAGGATTCGAACCCAAGGCAAGGCGCTTGCGAAACGCCAGGCGAGTATCTTACCACTGCGCCACGGAGACTTCGTCATGGATCTTATGAAGGCCACGACGACAGGATCTGATAAAGTGTTTTTACTTGAGATTCTTTAACGTGGATGTTGGTCTCAAGGTCTGAAAGGTCAGCGGGTGAGTATCTCATGTTATACTGAGTAGCACAGGCCAGGGTGCCTTGTTGGTCAGGGAGCGTTGCTGGCCTAGAGAGCATTGCAGGCCCAGGGAGCGTTGCAGGCCAAGGAGCGTGGCTATAAGCATGCAGTGTACTGGTGGCCAAACAGCGTCGCAGGCCTAGAGAGCATTGCAGGCCAGGGAGCATTGCAGGCCAAGGAGCGTGGCTATAAGCATACAGTGTGCTGGTGGCCAAACAGCGTCGCAGGCCTAGAGAGCATTGCAGGCCTAGAGAGCATTGCAGGCCTAGGGAGCGTTGCAGGCCAGGGAGCGTTGCAGGCCAAGGAGCGTGGCTATAAGCATACAGTGTGCTGGTGGCCAAACAGCGTCGCAGGCCTAGAGAGCATTGCAGGCCTAGAGAGCATTGCAGGCCCAGGGAGCATTGCAGGCCAAGGAGCGTGGCTATAAGCATGCAGTGTGCTGGTGGCCCCAAACAGGGTTGCAGAAGTCTCCGTGTTACAGCGAGTTTTGGGGGAATCTCATCATTTGTCGGTGACAACATCTGCATTTAAGATGAGGGGAAACGCACCCAAAACTACACCCACTTGAGAGTGAGACGTTACTCACAGTGGTCCGTGCCTGGCGAATATGGTTATACATTCCTCTCCAACCCTTCCTTACAAGTTGTGAGGCACCTCACGTTCACTCATTATCACCTGTCTTGTGCTCCCCCCTCACCTTCAACGCCAACCTAATGTTTCCTCATTATCTTGTTCAGTGAGGTCTTGTTCACTGAACACTTGCTTAGTGGTACCTCACTTTCAAATATGAGGTCATGTTCTCTCTCTCTCTCTCTCTCTCTCTCTCTCTCTCTCTCTCTCTCTCTCTCTCTCTCTCTCTCTCTCTCTCTCTCTCTCTCTCTCTCTCTCTCTCTCTCTCTCTCTCCCCCCCCCATATCACCTTCACCACCCATCTCATGTTTCTTCACCCTCATCCCCCCATTCTCCTGCTTTCATTTTCACCATCCATGTCATGTTCGCCTCACCATCCTTCACCCTGACCCCCGCCAGCATCTTACCTCACCTTGACTACACAGTGTAACATCTGGCATCATCTCAGAAGACAGCGGGACCGCAGCATCCATCTTAAATGTTAATGACACACCTTCAGAGTCATTTAAACATTACCTTCTCACACAGGTGTGTTTGTATGACCTGCTAACCTGTGTGTGTGTGTGTGTGTGTGTGTGTGTGTGTGTGTGTGTGTGTGTGTGTGTGTGTGTGTGTGTGTGTGTGAAGGGGCTTATATGTTTTGTCATTTTATATCATTTTGTCTATGTTTTCTTCCTGTGTTTGACTTGCACTGTTCTAAATGCTTCACCCACGTACTACAAATGCAAACAATTATCACCAGAATTTAAGACACCTAATCCAAATAACCTCAGGTCTATTTAGAGAACTATAATATACATTTGATATTTATATTTTATGAGAGAAAAATCTTGTTTTTTGGCTTCAGAGCACATTAAAAATATCAAATGGTCTTTGGTTATGGCCGCAGCTTGGGCAAGCATAGCCCGAGGGGGCGTTGGGGTGCTTCAGATAATGGAATACAGGTTAGCTTGCGGTTGACAGAAGTGGTTGAAAGGAAGAAGATAGAAGGGTTTCGTAATCAACATCTGGTATATATAGTGTCGGGGGTAGCAAGAAACATCAAACACCAGCACGAATATATTTCACTTTGAAGGAATATCAGGACTGGGTTCTGGAATGGAACGGAGAGAAGGAATGGTGCTTAACCTCTTTAAACCATCTGGGATCGAACACCGGCCTGTAAGAAGCTATACCCCGCCAAACACACAGCGAAACTACGACGTTGCTACAACATTCGAACAACACCTAACAAGTTATAACAACCAATATAGCAAGTTGTAACAACGTTCTAATACGTCATAAACACGTTAAGCCAAGATGTAACAACTTTATTACAAGTTGTAACAAGCGGAAAATAGGGTCAGTTACGGTTTGTTTCCAGGGACCGTTGCTGTACCGACCTGATAGCTGAGTGGACAGCGCTCGGGATTCGTAGTCCTAAGGTTCCGGGCTCGATCCCCAGTGAAGGCGGAAAGAAACGGGAAGTTTTTTTCAACCTAATGCACCTGTTCACCTAGCAGTAAATTGGTATCTGGGAGTTAGACAGCTGCTACGGGCTACTTCCTGGGGGTGTGTAACAAAAAAGGAGGCCTGGTCGAGGACCGGGCCGCGGGGACGCTAAGCCCCGAAATCATCTCAAGATAACCTCAAGATAATCTATGCAAATAGTATTATTTTGATAATATAAGATAAAATGGCACACTAAATACATTATTAACATATTTATTTACAATATGAATATAAATTTGTTGTCTAATCGGAGCAATTCAAAGAGGTCTTATTACAATGATGCTACACTCTACTACATCCGATCATACACATGTTTTTTTAACTTACGAATTCGTAAATGTATCTTTGTATCCTTCACTGCCACACAGAACAGGGATTCATAACAGACCCAGCCTCTTGTTCTCCTTATGGCCACTGTTCTTCTTTCTTGAAAATGGAAACATTTAGGGAAAATATGGTTGGAATATTTTCCAGTATACTGCAAATTTAATATCAGTCAGTTCCAGGGTTGTTTCGAATGGTAGTTGCTTGTTTAAAATGGTTTTCAGGTCTTTCAGGGCCATAAAGAGGTGGGTGTATATTATGCAATGACTTATGAGTTGCAATTTTATGCAATGTTGTGATAATTGTGATTAGTGATCATGGTGTGAAAGGGGTGGAATAAATTATTATTTTTTTCTCTTTAAATACAGTTTAGTCACAAGTTGGTGGGTGTGGAAACATATGATGGTTCTGTAGCTACAATGTATGTGGGTGTTCACGAGAATCTTTGGTTTGGTATCATTGTCCTGTAATGTAAATTTATAAATTGATAATTTATAAATTGATTCGTAGCATTTTTTTCAAACTGCTTCTCTTCGGTGTTGCTAGAATTCTTCTATTTTTAAATTTGTTTATCACATTTCAGTGAAAGGTAAATTGATACCCACACCTGTATTTTTTGGTACTAACACCTGCTGTACTGGGATAATTATCCTTTTGAATAACTTAGAAATGGGGTGAAATAATTTTGTAAATTTTTTCATTTAACATACCATCAAATTATCTGTAAAATGGCTGCTTGAAATTAGTTGTCAGGCGTCACCAGAAAGCTCATAAAAAAAACTTATTTGGAGTAATGGTAGTTTAATGCTCAGGAGCTAGTTTCCTTTCCTCATTAATCAGCTGACACAACTGTTTCAACTTTGGACAGATATGTGTGAGAGAGAGAGAGAACCCATCCTGTCATTTGGAAGATAATATTCCGTCTAATATTTTGTAAATTCATCAACTGTTCAACAGTTTATGCAAGACAGATATATTCAACCACCACCTGTTGGGAGTCCTAATTGAAGAAATATATTGTAACTACCTGTTGCCAATCGTAGTTGAAGACAGTATATTCAGTGACCATCTGTTGGGAGTTCCAGTTGAAGAAAATATATTCAGTGACCGCCTATTGGGAGTCCTAGTTGGAGAAAATCCTCCATGGCCAGATATTTACTGTCCTAGGAACCCATAAAAGTGTCAAGGAACTTGAATATGTAAACCCTGCTCCTACACCTGACTCCTACACCTGACTCTGGCAGCAAGCTGATACTTCTACTTATTTAAGCAATCAATCGTGTGGCGAACGAAGCGCTTAAGAGTATTACAACCTCTCGTCTTTTTAACTCCAGCGAGAGAAAGCTGTTGGTAGACCATCAAAGGTGGGAAGGTTTGCCCTTAATTCGACTAATAAATATTTTTTTTTATACAAGTTGCAGCTTAGTCTCGCGTCGAAAGAAACTGGAAAGCATATTTTTGTTAAGATTTTGAGAGAGAAATTTTCCCACATGATGTCCTAGAGGTTGCTTAGTATTCAGTGGCCTTAAGTGTTAAGAAGGTTCGTTTTCTGTGGCACGTAAGTAAATACTTGTAACACATGCACGCGCGCACAGGTCCTCAAGGCCGAAGGTAAAGCGCAACTAAAGATAGTTGTAGTTCAACGGGTCCAGGTTCGATTCCTAGCTGAGATAAATGAGCTTATTTCATCGGATGCCTCTGTTTACTTAACAGTAAGTAGGTACCTGGGAGTTAGCTGCTTCATGGGGATGTGTGTGTGTTTGTGTGTACTCGCTTAGTTGTGCTTGTGGGGGTTGAGCTTTGGCTCTTTGGTCCCGCCTCTCAACCGTCAGTCAACTGGTGTACAGGTTCCTGAGCCTATTGGGATCTTATCATATCTACACTTGAAAATGTGTATGGAGTCAGCCTCCACCACATCACTGCCTAGTGCATTCCATTTGTTAACTACTCTGACACTAAAATCTTCTTTCTAACAACTATTTTGGCTCATTTGGGCACTCAATTTCCATCTGTGTCCCCTAGTGTGTGTGTGTGCCCCTCGTGTTAAATAAACTGTCTTTATCTACCCTATCAATTTCTTTGAGAATCTTGTATGTGGTGATCATGTCCCCCTAACTCTCCTGTCTTCCAGCGACATGAGGTTTAATTCCCATAGTCTCGCCTCATAGCTCATGCCCCTCAGTTTGGGCACTAGTCTGGTGGCAAACCTCTGAACCTTCTTCAATTTAGTTTATGCTTGACGCTCCATGCTGGAGCTGCATACTCCAAGATTGGTCTGACATACGTGGAATACAAGGTTCTGAATGATTCCTTATACACGTTTCTAAAGGCTGCTCTTATGTTGGCCAACCTGGCATATGCCGATGATGTTATACTCATGATGTGGGCTTCAGGGGGAGGGAGGGGCAGGTATGGCTTGATATCAACCCCCAGGTCTTTCTCTCTCTCTAGAAGAAATAGATTATAGAAGAATTTCATCTCCCAAATGATACCTTGTATCTGGCCTCCTGCTCCCTACATCTATCTTCATTACATTACATTTGCTCGGGTTAAACTCTTAACAACCATTTGTTGGACCATTCCTTCAGTTTGTTCAGGTCTTCTTGAAGTCTCATGCTGTCCTAAAAAAAAATCCACACACACCTACAACCCCACCCTCATGAAACAGCCCGTAACGGCTGTTTAACTCCCAGGTTCCTATTTACTGCTAGGTAACAGGATCATCAGGGTGAAAGAAACTCTGCCCATTTGTTTCTGCCCGCGCCGGGAATCGAACCTGGGCCACAGGATTACGAGTCCCGTGCGCTGTCCACTGAGCTACCAGACCCCTGTGTGTGTGTGAGAGAAAGAGATAAACATATATAGTAGAGGAAAATAAGTAGGGAGTACCCGCCAAACACATACCGAAACTACGACGTTGGTACGACGTTGGAACAAGTTTTAACACCTCCTAACCAGTTATAACAACCAATATAGCAAGTTGTAACAACGTTCTAATACGTCATAAACACGTTAAGCCAAGAGGTAACAACATTATTACAAGTTGTAAGAAGCGGAAAATAGAGACAGTTTCGGTTTGTGTTTCCAGGGTAAGAACATTTGACAACCGATGGTTAAAGAAGTGGGGATCCAAGCAGGATCAGCTTGATCCTTCAGATGCATATAGAAAAAAACAAATAGTAAATAAACTAATAATCACAAAAAGGGTTGACATGATAACGACGTAAAAGATACTAAGGGAGATTGAAAAGTAGATATAGAAACAAAGTTCAAATTAAGGAACAACAGGACAATTTGAAACAGGAAACAAGCATGAGTGACAGAGATGTCAGAAAGAACATTATCAAGCTAAGAGTTGTAAATAAGTGGAACGGACTGGATGAGGGAGTTGTCGGAACCAATTCAGAACACAGTTTTAAATGTAAATATGATAAGAAAAACATGTCGATCATCATTAGTCACTACATTGACTAATGATCGACAGGCAGAGCAGATGCTCGACATTTGTTCTCTGCAAGCACAATAGGAGAGTTATAGGTGTAACTGGGGCCAATATGCTAATGTCTAACCATTGAATTTGGTTAAATTGGGTCCGGTATACAGACATCAAACCAGAAATTGTCAATTTGGAACCAATATGCACATGTTTTATCTGAAATTGTATTGGCAGAAATTGGTACCAGTTTGCAAAAGTCTAACCAGAAATTGTGTAGAGACCGCATGTTTTTATTTCATAATAGATGGAGCACCACTAAAAATGCAGGAGTCAGTACGTTCATTGCATATTAACATGAAGGCCAGAATCCTCTCATAAAAGCTACAAGTGCCATCATTGTCACCATAAATACCAACCAAGACTATGTTCCCCACGATCATAAATGTTGTACTGGCCGCCCTCATAATCCCACCGCTGCCACCAATAAAACAATTGGAGGTGAAGGCTGTCACAGTAACTGGATCATTAAACAGGGTTTTGAGCATGGCCATCATTGGTGTAGTAGTGTTGTTGGAGGAGTTAGCTTGTTGGGGTTAGCTGAATGTTGTACAGGCCATCCTGATGATCCCACCGCTGCCACCAATATAACAATTGGAGATTGTTATGCTGTAACTGGGTTAACAAATGGTGTCTTGTAACTGTAACTGGGTCAATAAAGGGGGGTCTTGTAACTGTAACTGGGTCAGTAAATGGAGGTCTTGTAACTGTAACTGGGTCAATAAATGGGGGTCTTGTAACTGTAACTGGGTCAATAAATGGGGGTCTTGTAACTGTAACTGGGTCAATAAATGGGGGTCTTGTAACTGGATTAATAAATAGGGGTCTTCAATGTGGCCAACTCTAGTATTAGCGTTTTTGTAGTTTGGGATTAAACCCACAATACAGTTAGACC
This sequence comes from Procambarus clarkii, assembly GCF_040958095.1. NCBI lineage: Eukaryota > Metazoa > Arthropoda > Malacostraca > Decapoda > Cambaridae > Procambarus > Procambarus clarkii. Next base: position 23,072,146 of record NC_091218.1, on the reverse strand, counting down.
GTTGTAGTAATTTTACGGTATTACAACGGAAAAAAATAACATGATTGCGTTGTGTTTGGGAGAATCAAGTTACATTTGTCAGCGTCCCGACCTGGCTATAACTGCTTCCGTATACTGAATAGTCGGTCAGTGCTTGTGGTAATGTGGGGCAGGTTCTTCAGGATAAGGAACCATCCACTTTAATAGGAGTTTCTTCACTCCATCGTCATATTTCAGTTCCTTGTCCTCATATCCCTTCCAAAAACTATATAATCCACAGAAAGTGGTTTTCTCCTCACAATTACCTTAAGATGGTGATTATTTTCAAGGATCTTGAACCTATTTCTTTAGGTCTGTCGTATATTTTGTAAAGAGAAGTTTGGTATCCGGCCAGGAAGACTCAAGCAACTCTCGTTAATGGTCAAAGGTAAAGCACAGGTAACATGTTCGCCAGAGTTTCCACCGTCACACCCAGACAGTTTTTATGGCTAGTTGGCTGACACAGGTTTTTAAATCTCTCTCTCTCTCTCTCTCTCTCTCTCTCTCTCTCTCTCTCTCTCTCTCTCTCTCTCTCTCTCTCTCTCTCTCTCTCTCTCTCTCTCTCTCTCCAAGTAGCAGCAGAGCTAGCCAAGCAGCGGGCCTTATGAGCCTTGTGAGCCAAGCCTTATGAGACTTATTTTTCTCAGGCGTGTGTCTAGCAACACTCACACGGGCTACAGACGGGGTCTGGTAGCTGAGTGGACAGCGTGCAGGGCTGGTAATTCTGTGGCCCGTATTCTATTCCCCTGACCAGGCAGAAACAAAGGGGCTAAGTTTCGTTCTCCCTGAATACCACTTGGGCTGGACGGTAGAGCGACGGTCTCGCTTCATGCAGGTCGGCGTTCAATCCCCGACCGTCCAGGTGGTTGGGCACCATTCCTTTCCTCCCGTCCCATCCCAAATCCTTATCCTAATCCCTTCCAAGTGCTATATAGTCGTAATAGCTTGGTGCCTTACCCTTAAAATTACCTTCCCTCCCTGAATACCCCTGTTACCTAGCAGTAAATAGGTACCTGGGAGTTAGACAGCTGTTACGGAGCTGCTTCCTGTGTGTGTGTGTGGGGGGGGGGGAAGGGACAAATTGTAGTTAGTAACAGTTGATTGACAGTTGAGAGGCGGGCCGAAAGAGCAGAGTTCAACCCCCGCAAGCACAACTAGGTGAACTAGGTGAATACACACACCCCCCCCCCCACACACACCCACACACACACACACACACACACACACACACACACACACACACACACACACACACACACACACACACACACACACACAGGCTCTCTAACGAGGCCTCGCTGCCCGACGCATCTCTACTGCCACTTAACCGCATTTAACTGTTTCTGGTGATTCTAAACGCTGTAGAATGTTTAGTATCCAAGTTCCTTACTTATCATATTACATTTTCTTTCGGAATAACTAAAATCTTCGTCACACATTAATGACTTTACAACCATTGGGGGGTTAGACGCTGAGCAAAATAGTTTGCTGGGGATTAGTATAAGCCTTACACAGAAGAGACTTTTATTACCGGGGGGAGAGGTGGTGTTTGAATCAGACTTTCTAATGGCGTATAGTTGTGGAAGCGGCTGGCTGTCTGATTGGCTATCTGATTAGCTATCTGACTGGGTGGCTGGCTGCCTTGACTATCTGACTGGGTGGCTGGCTGCCTTGAGTATCTGACTGGGTGGCTGACGGCTTTGACTCTCTGATTGGCTGTTTGACTGGCAGGTTGGCTGGCTAGCCTACTGGCTGACTGGTTGTACAATGGTGTTCGCTTCTCGTCTTGCATATTACAGGTGGGTACCCGCAGGGCAGCGTGGGGCAATAACTGGGCATCTTCTCTCTTGCCTCTTAACTTGGAGCTCCTCTGGTAATTAGCGAAGCATTTTGCATACCTTACCACCACTCCTTGGCTACATGCCTGCCTACCTACCTGCTTGCCTACCTACCTACCTACCTACCTACCTACCTACCTACCTACCTACCTACCTACCTACCTACCTACCTACCTACCTGCCTACCTGCCTACCTACCTACATACCTACCTACCTGTCCACCTACCTGCCTTGCCCACAACAGCAGCTGGAGTCGACTACCAGCATCTGTACACCTTGCTCTTCAGGTAACAAGCTCTCGGGTGCAAATGAAGATATAAGCTAATGCACCAACGCCAACGTGGGTGAGGCGTGATGTGGACTTAGAAGTGTGTGTGCGTGTGTGTGTGCGTGTGTGTGTGTGTGTGTGTGTGTGTGTGTGTGTGTGTGTGTGTGTGTGTGTGTGTGTGTGTGTAGTGTGTGTGTGTGTGTGTGTGTGTGCGCGTGTGTGTGTGCGCGTGTGTGTGTGTGTGTGTGTGTGTGTGTGTGTGAGTGTGAGGGTGTGGTGTGGTGTGTGTGGTGTGTGTGTGTGCGTGTGTGTGTGTGTGTGTGTGTGTGTGTGTGTGTGTGTGTGCGCGTGTGTGTGTGCGTGTGTGTGTGTGTGTGTGTGTGTGTGTACACAGGTATTTACCCTTATAAGTGTAACAGAAGTATGTTTTTTTTTTTGTATGCATACGCTTCAAATGTAAACACAGGCATTTGCTGCGAATATATGCGCTCGTCTTGAAAAGTATACCCAAGGAGTATAATGTAAGGGTCGAGCTTTTTGTTCACAAATGTTCTCTTTAAAAGCATTTGAACATGCAGTGAAGATGCCCACTGGAACATCACACTTAAGGTGAACTCGTGAATATAAGATGTTAATATATGCACTTTGAGAATGTAGACATCTTGGAGGTGGGTGGAGACGGGCACTGGGAAGGGCAAACATCACCGCTCATCCGTCAAGTAAATCATACACATTAACACGGCCACGACAAAACACCTACACACTTTTACCCAAAAGAAAAACATGTGAACGTTGCTAATGATTACATGACGTGCGTGTGTACTCATCTAAATGTGCTTTCAGGCTCGAGTTATAGGCTCCTGGCTGGCCCCCCCAGGCCCCAGGAGGCCAGATTCATGAAAGTACTTACGCAAGTACTTACGAACGTGTACATCTTTCCTCAATCTTTGACGGCTTTGGATACATTTATTAAACAGTTTACAAACATGAAAACTTGCCATTCAACTTTTGTTATTGTTATAAACAGCCTCCTGGTGCTTCGGAGCTCATTAACTGTTTAATAATTGTAAACAAAGCCGCCAAAGATTGAGAAAAGATGTACAGGTTCGTAAGTGCTTTCGTGAATCTGGCCCTAGACCTTTCGAACGTGCTGAGATTAATGCAAATGACTAATTTCTCACGCTTCTTTTTTTTCTATCATGTTTTCATTTACAATTTTGACTCGAATTAGCTTCAACGACTTGTGCAACTGATTGGGTCTTGTAAGGTTGTGAACCCGGGTCTTGAACCCGGGTTCAAGAACACCGTAGGCTTGTAAATCCGGGTCATGTATAAACCGGGTCTAGTGATGTGGTAATCCAGCCGGTGTTTGTGTCTTAAACCACGATCCGAATCCTGGTTCAATGCGAACACTCATCTCATATTTAATCCACATGGCATGTGGATTAATTTGACCAAAATAAAAAACATGATCACAGAGTCACACACTGATGACCCAAGGGTCACAATGGCCTCTATTAGAGGTCCCAGGGGCCTATATTAGAGGTCCCAGGGGCCTCTATTAGAGGTCCCAGGGGCCTCTAATATAGACGTTATTTTTCCTTGGGATATTCTGAGGAAAAGAATTAACCAAACCGGTTTCAAAAGAGCTTAAGGCTTAGGCCAGAGCTGGTTGGCTGGCCAACAAAAATTTACGATGTTGACATTTTATTTTCACTATATCTATATATATATATATATATATATATATATATATATATATTATAAGCGAACAAGCCTGAATGGTCCCCAGGCATATATGCAACTGAAAACTCAAACCCCAGAAGTGACTCGAACCCAGGAGCACTCTGCAACTGGTGTACAGGATCCCTTAACCACTCAACCATCACGACCGGGCAAAAGATGATGGTAGTCGAGGCTAATTCCCCATCATCCCGCCGGCACTCTGATGGTAATCTTGGGCATGATATTTTATCAAATCACCTCATTCTTTGGGGCACACGTGAGGAACACAAATGCGAACAAGCCTGAATGGTCCCCAGGCATATATGCAACTGAAAACTCCACACCCCAGAAGTGACTCGAACCCATACTGCCAGGAGCACTCTGCATCTGGTGTACAGGAGTTTTAAAATTTAGTTTAATTACTGGTTTATTTTCGGAGAGGTGATTAAAAATACAAGACCTTGGGCTCCGTGTTCGAGCCTTCTATGATATTAGTGTGTGTGTGTGTGTGTGTAATTATCTAAGTAATTACCTAAGTGTAGTTACAGGATGAGAGCTACGCTCGTGGTGTCCCGTCTTCCCAGCACTCTTTGTCATATAACGCTTTGAAACTACTGACGGTCTTGGCCTCCACCACCTTCTCACCTAACTTGTTCCAACCGTCTACCACTCTGTTTGCGAAAGTGAATTTTCTTATATTTCTTCGGCATCTGTGTTTAGCTAGTTTATATCTATAACCTCTTGTTCTTAAAGTTCCAGGTCTTAGGAGATCTTCCCTATCGATTTTATCAATTCCTGTTACTATTTTGTATGTAGTGATCATATCACCTCTTTTTCTTCTGTCTTCTAGTTTTGGCATATTTAATGCCTCTAACCTCTCCTCGTAGCTCTTGCCCTTCAGTTCTGGGGGCCACTTAGTAGCATGTCTTTGCACCTTTTCCAGTTTGTTGATGTGCTTCTTAAGATATGGGCATCACACAACTGCTGCATATTCTAGCTTTGGCCTAACAAAAGTCGTGAACAATTTCTTTAGTATATCGCCATCCATGTATTTAAAAGCAATTCTGAAGTTAGAAAGCGTGGCATAGGCTCCTCGCACAATATTCTTTGTGGTCCTCAGGTGATAGTTTTCTATCTAGAACCACCCCTAGATCTCTTTCTTTATCAGAATTCTTTAAAGATTTCTCACATAATATATAGGTTGTGTGGGGTCTATGTTCTCGTATTCCGCATTCCATAACATGGCATTTATTAACATTAATAATTTGTGTGTGTGTGTGTGTGTGTGTGTGTGTGTGTGTGTGTGTGTGTGTGTGTGTGTGTGTGAGGGCATCTTACTATGCCTGCTCTATATTACAGTGCATCCTGCGTGAGAGAAAATTGCCTTGCTTTGCATTTTGGGTTTCAGGATTTTCCCGCACTACTCCAGGCCAGAATATAACGTGGTTAGAAGAAAATATTAGGTAACGTTCCTTTACCTTTAACCACTTTGTGCCTTTCTCTTGACCAGTCATGGAGATGACTGATGCTGCGTCGACCAGTCATGGAGATGACTGATGCTGCGTCGACCAGTCATGGAGATGACTGATGCTGCGCCGACCAGTCATATAGATGACTGATGCTGCGTCGACCAGTCATGGAGATGACTGATGCTGCGTCGACCAGTCACGGAGATGACTGATGCTGCGTCGACCAGTCACGGAGATGACTGATGCTGCGTCGACCAGTCATGGAGATGACTGATGCTGCGTCGACCAGTCACGGAGATAAGTGATGCTGCACCAACCAGTCACAATTGACAGAGCGATAGAGATATTTTAACTCACCACAAAGACATAAATTTACATTCTGACCAGAGGATCCAGAAAGCCAAACTGGTACCTATACTACCAGACTTCAGGTCATATAGGATCCATAAACCACAGACTCAACTACCCATAGAACCCAGCTAACAACGGCTATTTATTTTTCCAAAAGGCTCAACTAGGCAGAAGACTCTTTAAAACACAATATAACATCTTCCTCAAGCATTTCTAATCACCACAATAGCAACCAGCCAACCATCTCAGGAACGGGAATGACCTCTCAGGTCTCCTGACATCAACACACGGATATTATTGGCACAGCATTGCAGGGTTGCAACTGTTTAAAGGCCTGACTAGCATGTGCTGTCAATTCTTTATGCTAGACCAGGAAGCGTGCAGCATAGAGCCATGGCAGCTGATCCCCAGGTAGCATACAAATGATGTTTTTTTTTAGGCCATTCTTGGGCATAACTCTGCTGGAGAGAGTATCTACACTACTGGTGCGGCAGGGTCAACTACCGCTCCGAGAACGGTAACTACCGCTCCTAGAACAGTAACTACTGCTCCTAGAATGGTAACTACCGCTCCTAGAACGGCGACTACCGCTCCAAGAACGGCAACTACCGCTCCAAGAATAGTAACTATCCCTCCAGCCACAACAACTACCGCTCCAGCGGGAAGCTGGTGGTGCTGGCTGGCTGCACCCCTGATAAAGCACAGTTCTGATGCCCCGAGAGACACCCATAACTCCCTCTGAATATAATGTTTAGAGAACAGCGAACTTGATGTTCTCTCTTACCCTTCCCCCTTTCCTCTCTCTCCCCCTCCCTCTTCCCTTCCCTCTCTCCTCCCCTTCTCTCCCCCTTCCCTACCACTTTTCCAGCATTACCTTGACGTTCTCCAGTGTGCTGCCTTCGAGTGATAGCCTGAAGTGCCACTTGGAGGATGGCTACATCTCCTGTGTCTCCTAATCTGTCGCCATTTTTTACCGAATCGACTAAATCGTAAAAAATGCGACGTGTTTAAACCAGTGAAAGCACACCGTAATATTGACGTATTTAGGTATCAACATCGATAGGTTAGGGTGGGTTGCTTGAGTTCGTAGGTTTCTAGTTAAGCACAACGGTTGGGTTTTCTTACGGAGTTGCCAATTGAGAGAACCAGAGGGGGGGGGGGGGGGGGTTGTTAAGGTGTAAGAAGAGGGGGGTTTTATGTGCTTAAACTACATGGGGGTGTGTGTAAATGATGGGATATGTAGTTTGCTTTCATGAATGAGACGGTTAGAGCCTAGACTCGTCTAGTTGTGTGGTTAGTAGGTGTGTGGTTAGTGGGTGTGTGTGGTTAGTGGGTGTGTGGTTAGTGGGTGTGTGTGGTTAGTGGGTGTGTGGTTAGTGGGTGTGTGTGGTTAGTGGGTGTGTGGTTAGTGGATGTGTGTGTGGTTAGAGAGTGTGTAGTTAGAGAGGTCAAACATCTGCTCTTATAAGCCACACCTTTCGACCATCAATACTTCAGTGCAGTGACTGTTGGAAGAGTTTTTCTCCATCATATTTACATTTGCAGGTGTGTGTGTGTGTGTGTGTGTGTGTGTGTGTGTGTGTGTGTGTGTGTGTGTGTGTGTGTGTGTGTGTGTGTGTGTGTCGAATGGTCTCCGACAACTTTCTCAAATAGTCCGTTCCACTTACTTACGATTCTTAGACTGGTAACGTTCTTTCGGACATCTCTGTGACTCGTCTACGTTCATACTTTTCACTTGTGTCATCTCGTTCCACTGTTCTTTAATTTGAACATTGTATCTTTGTCACTTTTTGACAGATATGATAACTTTCCCGTTATCATATATCCCTGATGCCTCCTTTCAATCGGTGAAGCAAATGTGACAGGTTCAGAGGAGAAAATGTGACTGATTCGGTGGGTACACGAACAGTCAGTACATGTGACTGGTTCAGTCACATGTAGGAACACTAACAATACATGTGCTGCAGTTTTAACACTCAAAACATGACTGTAGTCGACCCTAGTAAGCTATCACACAGTATCGTGTTCAGAATGGTCACCTCAAAATACACTGTGATAATCTAACCAGGAACGTACGAACCCAAGCCACCCACCTAACCTTACCAAGCAACGCATAGAAAACGGGGATATTAGTGAGCCACTGCTTTTCATAGTACTCTGTAATTTGTTCGCTGGTGACCACAGCGTACAAAATGAGACGTACGGGTCGGGAGGATGGTATACGTTGAATATACCTTGAGTTAGTTTCGGGGCTTAGCGTCCCCGCGGCCCGGTCATCACCCAGGCCTTCTCGTTGCTGGACTGGTCAGCCAGGCTGTTGGACGCGGCTGCTCGCAGCCTGACGTACGAGTTACAGTCTGGTTAATTGGGTAACCTTTGGAAGTTGTTATAGATTAAGCTACTCGGAACAAGTTCCAAGTAGCACGGGCTATGGTGAGCCCGTAACTTTCACCTTTGGAGGTGTTTATCCAGTTTATATATAGGCAGGAAAGAGGTAAAGTGAGGTACAATGTCTTTAATGAGATAATGGGATATTAATAAATTATTAGTGAAATAAATGTGAATCAATGATCCTACTCAAATCGCCCTCTAACCGATCAATCAAAAATAGATCTAAATCATACAAATAACTGCTAATGTTCAAATTACATGATTCTGTAATCTGTATTAAAGCAGATTCAATTATGTTCCTATTGAAAATGATTTTTACAATTTTTTTTTTTTTTTTTTTTTTTTTTTGAGATATATACAAGAGTTGTTACATTCTTGTACAGCCACTAGTACGCGTAGCGTTTCGGGCAAGTCCTTAATCCTACGGTCCCTGGAATACGATCCCCTGCCGCGAAGAATCGTTTTTTCATCCAAGTACACATTTTACTGTTGAGTTAAACAGAGGCTACAGTTAAGGAATTGCGCCCAGTAAATCCTTCCCGGCCAGGATACGAACCCATGACATAGCGCTCGCGGAACGCCAGGCGAGTGTCTTACCACTACACCACGGAGACTGTCGGAGACACGGAGAATTCGTTATAGACGCTCTCTCCCAATCAGTTTGGTGAGAACTTTCTGACAAATGAACAAACAAATCATTAGATAATGATTTGGCCATGTCTTTGCCAGTATTTATGTTGCAAAATTCTAAATTTCAATTTTGTAAAGACTGTAATAGATTCTGTGTAGGGGCAAACATCCCAAAATTGAGAAATTTAGAATTTTAAGGTGTAATAATATATATTACACCCTGTGTAGTGCCATCCTTGAGTCTAAGGTGTACTGTAGGGTGTAGGGTGAGTACACCTTTAGTCTTGGGTCTAATTCATACAGTATTACAGAGCATGAGAGAAAATACACCTTGAATTTAGAGGGAGCCGGTCGGCCGAGCGGACAGCACGCTGGACGCGTGATCCTGTGGTCCTGGGTTCGATCCCAGGCGCCGGCGAGAAACAATGGGCAGAGTTTCTTTCACCCTATGCCCCTGTTACCTAGCAGTAAAATAGGTACCTGGGTGTTAGTCAGCTGTCACGAGCTGCTTCCTGGGAGTGGAGGCCTGGTCGAGGACCGGGCCGCGGGGACACTAAAGCCCCGAAATCATCTCAAGATAACCTCAAGATAGGGTGTATTATAGATAAGAATGGAAACACCTTAATTCATTTCCTTCTACGGTTGCAAGTTACTTCACGGGGCTTAGGGGCCTGACAGCTGAGTGGACAGCGCCTCGGATTCGTAGTCCTGAGGTTCCGGGTTCGATCCCCGGTGGAGGCAGAGACAAATGGGCAAAATGTTTCTTACACCCTGATGCCCCTGTTACCTAACTGTAAATAGGTACCTGGAAGTTAGCTGCTACGGGCTGCTTCCTGGGGGTGGGGGGGGGTGTAACAAAAAGAAGGCCTGGTCAAGGACCGGGCCGCGGGGACGCTCAGCCCCGAAATCATCTCAAGATAACCTCAAGATAGCTGGTAGGCCGATTGCAATATTATCAGTCCCCGTGGCGTAGTGGTAAGACACTCGCCTGAAGTTTCGCAAGCGCTTTGTCCTGGGTTCGTATCCTGGCCGGGGAGGATTGACTGGGCGCAAATCCTTAACTGTAGCCTCTGTTTTAACCCAACAGCAAAATGGGTACTTGGTTGTTAAACGATTTGGCGGGTCGTATGCCGGAGAATATTAGGATTAAAGACCTGCCCAAAACGCTATGGGTGCTATAGTGGCTGTACATGAATGTAAGAACTCCTGTGTGTATATATAAATAATATATAAATAATATATATATATATTTAGTAAAGTTTGTCCTATTTAGCCTGCATGAGCCCAGAAACCCGTTTTCTTTGTACTTGAACGTCCCCCCCCCCCCTCCCCCCGTCCACCCTGCCTTGTTTCTTTCAATAATGAATTAATTTTGTTCATTGCCTTGACATTTAGCTCATTGTGCTCTTTCCTTCATTCATTGGTGGTTACCGTACCTTCATTCACGTATGGCTGCTTTCATGTGTGCGCGCGCGCTCCATACATTCAGATTCAGAATTCGCTTTGATTTAGAATTCAGAATTCGCTTTAATTCAGAATTCGCTTTGATTCAGAATTCAGAATTCGCTCTGATTCAGAATTCGCTCTGTCACTATCGCTCTCTCCTGTCTTAGGATCGGATCGGGAGAACGTAGAGCACGATTCATCAAGCACTTACGAAACCTGTGCATCTCTCCTTAATCATAACGGCATTGTGTATATTAATTAAATAATTTAAGAGTTGGAGAACTTGATAATCCAGGGTTGTTGTTGTAAACAACCTCATAGTGCCCCGGAGCTCATAATAAGCTGTTTAATAAGTGTCAACAAGGCGGTTATGATTGAGGAAAGATGCACAGGTTTCGTAAATAGATGGATATATAATTGATGCATCCAGGTCGATCCTGAAGGGAGCCGGTCGGCCGAGCGGACAGCACGCTTGACTTGTGATCCTGTGGTCCCGGGTTCGATCCCAGGCGCCGGCGAGAAGCACTGGGCAGAGTTTCTTTCACCCTATGCCCCTGTTACCTAGCAGTAAAATAGGTACCTGGGTGTTAGTCAGCTGTCACGGGCTGCTTCCTGGGGGTGGAGGCCTGGTCGAGGACCGGGCCGCGAGGACACTAAAAGCCCCGAAATCATCTCAAGATACTCAAGATAAGGTCCTGTGGGATTGGCAGGAGGGAGGATAAGGAAAAAAAAGGAAAATGGAACTATTGAATAAGGATTGGTATATTAGGTAGGGATGAGGTTGTATAAGGTACTGGGCCCAATCGCTTTGGCTTGGTGGGTGATTTTGATACCATGCTTACATAGTTGTGCTTGCGAGAGGTTGAGCTTCGGCTGTTTGGACCCGCCTCTGAACCGTGAAATAAATTAAGAGTGTATATAATTGAGATTTTGTTGGTTTAATGTATGTAAATTCACGTCAAAATGTAGTGTATTGGTCTTGTTAGTGATGCCCTACCTACCCAGTGTTCCGTAGCCCTACCCAGTGTTCCGTAGCCCTACCCAGTGTTCCGTAGCCCTTCCCAGTGTTCCGTAGCCCTACCCAGTGTTCCATAACCCTTCCCAGTGTTCCGTAGCCCTACCCAGTGTTCCGTAACCCTTCCCAGTGTTCCGTAGCCCTACCCAGTGTTCCGTAGCCCTACCCAGTGTTCCGTAGCCCTACCCAGTGTTCCGTAGCCCTTCCCAGTGTTCCGTAGCCCTACCTAGTGTTCCGTAACCCTTCCCAGTGTTCCGTAGCTCTACCCAGTGTTCCGTAACCCTTCCCAGTGTTCCGTAGCCCTACCCAGTGTTCCGTAACCCTTCCCAGTGTTCCGTAGCCCTACCCAGTGTTCCGTAGCCCTACCCAGTGTTCCGTAGCCGTACCCAGTGTTCCGTAACCCTTCCCAGTGTTCCGTAGCCCTACCCAGTGCTCCGTAGCCCTACCCAGTGTTCCGTAGCCCTACCCAGTGTTCCGTAGCCCTACCCAGTGTTCCGTAGCCCTACCCAGTGTTCCGTAGCTCTACCCAGTGTTCCGTAGCCCTACACAGTGTTCCGTAGCCCTACCCAGTGTTCCGTGGCCCTACCCAGTGTTCCGTAGCTCTACCCAGTGTTCCGTAGCCCTACCCAGTGTTCCGTGGCCCTACCCAGTGTTCCGTAGCCCTACCCAGTGTTCCGTGGCCCTACCCAGTGTTCCGTAGCCCTTCCCAGTGTTCCGTAGCTCTACCCAGTGTTCCGTAACCCTTCCCAGTGTTCCGTGGCCCTACCCAGTGTTCCGTAGCTCTACCCAGTGTTCCGTGGCCCTACCCAGTGTTCCGTGGCCCTACCCAGTGTTCCGTGGCCCTACCCAGTGTTCCGTAACCCTTCCCAGTGTTCCGTGGCCCTACCCAGTGTTCCGTAGCTCTACCCAGTGTTCCGTGGCCCTACTCAGTGTTCCGTAACTCTTCCCAGTGTTCCGTAACCCTTCCCAGTGTTCCGTGGCCCTACCCAGTGTTCCGTAGCCCTTCCCAGTGTTCCGTAGCCCTTCCCAGTGTTCCGTAGCCCTTCCCAGTGTTCCGTAGCCCTTCCAAGTGTTCCGTAGCCCTACCCAATGTTCCGTAGCCCTACCCAATGTTCCGTAGCCCTTCCCAGTGTTCCGTAGCCCTTCCCAGTGTTCCGTGGCCCTACCCAGTGTTCCGTGGCCCTACCCAGTGTTCCGTAGCTCTACCCAGTGTTCCGTGGCCCTACCCAGTGTTCCGTGGCCCTACCCAGTGTTCCGTGGCCCTACCCAGTGTTCCGTGGCCCTACCCAGTGTTCCGTGGCCCTACCCAGTGTTCCGTGGCCCTACCCAGTGTTCCGTAACCCTACCCAGTGTTCCGTGGCCCTACCCAGTGTTCCGTGGCCCTACCTAGTGTTCCGTGGCCCTACCCAGTGTTCCGTGGCCCTACCCAGTGTTCCGTAACCCTTCCCAGTGTTCCGTAACCCTTCCCAGTGTTCCGTAACCCTACCCAGTGTTCCGTAGTCCTACCCAGTGTTCCGTAACCCTACCCAGTGTTCCGTAACCCTTCCCAGTGTTCCGTAACCCTTCCCAGTGTTCCGTAGCCCTTCCCAGTGTTCCGTAACCCTTCCCAGTGTTCCGTAACCCTACCCAGTGTTCCGTAGCCCTTCCCAGTGTTCCGTAGCCCTTCCCAGTGTTCCGTAACCCTACCCAGTGTTCCGTAGCCCTTCCCAGTGTTCCGTAACCCTACCCAGTGTTCCGTAGTCCTACCCAGTGTTCCGTAACCCTACCCAGTGTTCCGTAACCCTTCCCAGTGTTCCGTAACCCTTCCCAGTGTTCCGTAGCCCTTCCCAGTGTTCCGTAACCCTACCCAGTGTTCCGTAACCCTACCCAGTGTTCTGTAGTCCTACCCAGTGTTCCGTAACCCCAACTTGACACCCTACCCAGTGTTCCGTAACCCCAACTTGACACCCTACCGCAGTGTTCCGTAACCCCAACTTGACACCCTACGGCAGTGTTCCGTAACCCCAACTTGACACCCTACCGCAGTGTTCCGTAGCCCTACCCAGTGTTCCGTAACCGCAACTTGACACCCCTACCGCAGTGTTCCGTAACCCTACCCAGTGTTCCGTAACCGCAACTTGACACCCTACCGCAGTGTTCCGTAGCCCTACCCAGTGTTCCGTAACCGCAACTTGACACCCTACCGCAGTGTTCCGTAACCGCCAAGAAACTGACCCCCACTGCAAGCATCGTGTCGTTAATATTCACTTGCGCACAAAGCATAAGACGGAGATGAATGCGCACCTCCAGCTCAGTATTCTATTTGTATTCTGACCTCCCCATCTTGCTACGTTATCTGGAGAGATGAATGGGAGTTTGATTTGTATCTAACCGGAGCGGGTTGTGTGGAGGAGCGTCGTGATTGGCTGGTTGCCCTGTGACGTCAGGCTAATCTGATTGGCCAGTGTGTGCGTTGAGCGAGGGCCCTGCGATTGGTTAGATACACTCTGACGTCACGGTGAATCGACGTATACCCGTTAAGGATTTCCAGTGTCGCCATTGGCTGGGTAATATGTAGTGATGTATCCTCGCTGCGATTGGCTAGATACACTCTGACGTCACGGTGAATCGACGTATACCCGTTAAGGATTTCCAGTGCCGCCATTGGCTGGGTTAATAAACAGTGACGTATCCTCGCTGTGATTGGCCCGTCGACACTTTTTTTGCGAAATTGCAGAGTCGTGACTGGTTGGACGTCCTGTGCCGTCAGCGAGATGCGCTCCACTAATGACCGGGCACTTTAACGAAGTCGTATTAATGGAGTGTAATACATAATGGTGGCTCCGAGTGCCTCAGGTAATTGGCCGGGTGCGTAGAAACATGTGTTAAATGGTGCTAATTTACAGCTATGTTTTTTAAGATAAAGTAATGGGTTGTTGGGGAGATATGTTAAGGCAGGACGTTGCTTCCTTATACAAGGTGAGGGTGTGGGGTGTGGTGGGTGTGTGGTGTGGTGTAGGGGCGTGGTGGGTGTGTGGGGTGTGGTGGGTGTGTGGTGTAGGGGCGTGGTGGGTGTGTGGTGTGGTGGGGGGTGTGGTGTAGGGGCGTGGTGGGTGTGTGGGGTGTGGTGTGGTGTAGGGGCGTGGTGGGTGTGTGGGGTGTGGTGTGGTGTAGGGGCGTGGTGGGTGTGTGGTGTGGTGGGGGGTGTGGTGTAGGGGCGTGGTGGGTGTGTGGGGTGTGGTGTGGTGTAGGGGCGTGGTGGGTGTGTGGTGTGGTGGGGGGTGTGGTGTAGGGGCGTGGTGGGTGTGTGGGGTGTGGTGTAGGGGCGTAGTGTGGAGTGGTGTGGTGGGTGTGTTTGGTGTAGGGGCGTGGTGGGTGTGTGGGGTGTGGTGTAGGGGCGTAGTGTGGAGTGGTGTGGTGGGTGTGTGTGGTGTAGGGGCGTGGTGTGGTGGGGGTCGAATGGAGTCTGAATACACATTGTCCCAAGGAAAATATATCAAATGTGTAAGGGAAGACTGTCTAAAGCTTACAACAGACTGTGTAAGGCTTATGAGAGACTGAATCAGGCTTCCCCGTTCCTAGCGTGGGCAGGTTCCTAGCGCAGAAGGCTGTTAGCGTGGCAGGTTACTAATACAGAAGATTACTAGCATGTACAGCAACTAGTGTGAAAGGTTGATCAGTTTGGAGGAAGAGATTAACGTACAGAAACTGTAGGTTGCTATTGGCTGGAACTGTGACGAGAGTGTGAATGACTGAGAGATTGGTCGAGTGCAGACCAATGAAATGGATCGAATGGGGAGGGAATGGAATGGGGATTGGAGTGGGTAGGTATAATGAGGACGGGAGAGTGTGAGGGAGGATTGGAGAGTGTGAGGGTGGGATGGGAGAGAGGAGACAAGGTAACTTGACAGCCGGAAGTTCCCTTTCCCTTTGTGACCTCCACATGCACTCTGGTGGTGGTAGTGGTAGTGGTGGTGCTGGTGGTGGTAGTGGTGGTGCTGGTGGTGGTAGTGGTGGTGCTGGTGGTGGTGGTAGTGGTTGTGGTGATGCTGGTGGTGGTGATGGTGCTGGTGGTCGTCGACGTCGTCCAAGTCGTCGTCGTAGTCATCGTAGTCGTCAAAATAGTCTACCTATCTATCTATCCAACAGAGATCAATAATTACTGATATGCTCAATGAGGAATCACCACATTTGAAATAAGAAATACTGGCTGGAACGCTTTAGATCTTGCCAAGTCATTCTCACCAGCTACTGAGAATGACATGGCAAGGGTCGAAAGCCCTCCTGCTAGTATTTCTCATTTCAGATGTGTCTATTCCGCATCTATCATCTATTTATCTGTCTATCTGGGAATGGAAGCTGCTGTAGACGCCTCGAGTTATTTGTCCAAGGTTTAAGGATAGATGTTTTAAACTAGCCAACTCATCCAATTTGTATTTTTTCCCAGTACTTATTGTTGTGTACGTGCCCAATGTCGACCTTTGCGTACGTGATTAGTGTCGACCTTTGCGTACGTGTCCAGTGTCGACCTTTGCGTACGTGTCCAGTGTCGACCTTTGCGTACGTGTCCAGTGTCGACCTTTGCGTACGTGACTAGTGTCAACCTTTGCGTACGTGACTAGTGTCGACCTTTGTGTACGTGACTAGTGTCAACCTTTGCGTACGTGACTAGTGTCGACCTTTGCGTACGTGACTAGTGTCAACCTTTGCGTACGTGACTAGTGTCGACCTTTGCGTACGTGACTAGTGTCGACCTTTGCGTACGTGACTAGTGTCGACCTTTGCGTACGTGACTAGTGTCAACCTTTGCGTACGTGTCCAGTGTCAACCTTTGCGTACGTGACTAGTGTCGACCTTTGCGTACGTGACTAGTGTCAACCTTTGCGTACGTGACTAGTGTCGACCTTTGCGTACGTGACTAGTGTCGACCTTTGCGTACGTGTCCAGTGTCGACCTTTGCGTACGTGTCCAGTGTCGACCTTTGCGTACGTGACTAGTGTCGACCTTTGCGTACGTGACTAGTGTCGACCTTTGCGTACGTGACTAGTGTCGACCTTTGCGTACGTGTCCAGTGTCGACCTTTGCGTGCGTGACTAGTGTCGACCTTTGCGTACGTGACTAGTGTCAACCTTTGCGTACGTGTCTAGTGTCGACCTTTGCGTACGTGACTAGTGTCGACCTTTGCGTACGTGACTAGTGTCGACCTTTGCGTACGTGACTAGTGTCGACCTTTGCGTACGTGTCCAGTGTCGACCTTTGCGTACGTGGCAGTGTCGACCTTTGCGTACGTGGCAGTGTCGACCTTTGCGTACGTGTCCAGCCCTCTTTTTTTTTCCTCTCTTTTTTCAGTGTCAATCCCAATAAGCATTTTGTACATCTCTACCATGTCTTTCCTCTCAGTTTTCTAGCGTCGTCAGATTTAGTTCCTTCAGTCTCTCTTCATACTCCATTGCTCGCAATTCTGATACGAACCAAGTTGCAAACTTCGAAAACTTTTCGAGTTTCCTTGTGTATTTCTTGTGGTGGAGCTCCATGATAGGGCGACATACTGTAAAATTGTCATACTGTAAAATTGTTATACTGTAAAATTGTCATACTGTAAAATTGTCATACTGTAAAATTGTCATACTGTAAAATTGTCATACTGTAAAATTGTCATACTGTAAAATTGTCATACTGTAAAATTGTCATACTGTAAAATTGTCATACTGTAAAATTGTCATACTGTAAAATTGTCATACTGTAAAATTGTCATACTGTAAAATTGTCATACTGTAAAATTGTCATACTCTAAAATTGTCATACTGTAAAATTGTCATACTGTAAAATTGTCATACTGTAAAATTGTCATACTGTAAAATTGTCATACTCTAAAATTGTCACAGTAAAATTGTCATACTGTAAATTGTCATACTGTAAGATTGTCATACTCTAAAATTGTCATACTGTAAATTGTCATACTGTAAAATTGTCACAGTAAAATTGTCATACTGTAAATTGTCATACTGTAAGATTGTCATACTCTAAAATTGCCATACTGTAAATTGTCATACTGTAAAATTGTCATACTCTAAAATTGTCATACTGTAAAATTGTCATACTGTAAATTGTCATACTGTAAAATTGTCATACTGTAAATTGTCATACTGTAAAATTGTCATACTGTAAAATTGTCATACTGTAAAATTGTCATACTGTAAAATTGTCATACTGTCTCAAATAGGCGGTGTACAACGATCTAAAGGTCTCCTTATTTAGGTTCCTGAATGATTTTCCCGACTTTTGCTATCGTAGAGAATACTGTTGACGTTATCCTGTTTATATGAGCTTTCGGAGTTAGGTTTGGTGCTATGTCAATTCTCTGGTATTTTTGTATATTATATGTAGGTAGGTTCTCTTCATCGTTTATCTCCTTTTTTGGTCTCCGACCCGGGTTCCATTTCCACCTACTTACATTTGCTGGTGTTGAACTCTAGCAGCCATTTCTCGGATAAAGTCGGCAACTTGTTTAAAGTCATCCTGGAGAATTTTACAGTCCTCATCTGTCACAATTCTTCTCTTTTGCATCGTCCGGAAACGTACAGTGTGTGTGTGTGTGTGTGTGTGTGTGTGTGTGTGTGTGTGTGTGTGTGTGTGTGTGTGTGTGTGTCTGTGTGTGTGTAATTACCTAAGTGTAGTTACAGGATGAGAGCTACGCTCGTGGTGTCCCGTCTTCCCAGCACTCTTTGTCATATAACGCTTTGAAACTACTGATTTGTAGTTTGTGATTATACAAACTGATTGTTTCATTGAAATATACCGTGTGTGTGTGTGCGTGTGTGTGTGTGTGTGTGTGTGTGTGTGTGTGTGTGTGTGTGTGTGTGTGTGTGTGTGTGTGTGTGTGTGTGTGTGTGGCGGGGCTCGGGCATGACCGTATACTGCCTGGCTACTCGCCCCGGGCACGGCGCGACGTGTACAGGTGGCAGGAGACAATTGGCCCGCGTGGCATGGCATACTAAACTAATACTAAATATGATATAGAAGCGTCGGAGCCGCGCGGCAGTGACTCTCCATACTGCTGGCTCATGACTGCGACTGTGAGGGGTGTGTGTGTCTTCGATGCTGAGGTACAGCTTGCAGTAACGAAGTGAGGCTTCCAATAACGAAGTTCAGCTTGCCCTAGGGAAGGGAAGCTTGTCCTTAGGAAAGGCAGCTTGCCCTTAGGAAAGGCAGCTTGTCCTAAGGAAGGGCAGCTTGCCCTAAGGAAGGGCAGCTTGCCCTAAGGAAGTGTGACTGGTATTAAAGTAGGGGACAATGTTTGGCTGTTTTGAGTAAACAAACATGTTTCCAACAGCAATGAAAAATGGGGGTGATGGTAGGGGGGGAGGAGGGTGGGGGATGTAGTGGGGGTGATGGTAGGGGGGGAGGAGGGTGGGGGATGTAGTGGGGGTGATGGTAGGGGGGGGGGGGTAGCCGGGTGGGGAATGTAGTTAAAGTTATGCCATCAACTACAGGCGGATTATTTGTTATTTTTTTATTTTTTTTTTTTTGAGATATATACAAGAGTTGTTACATGGTTGTAGAGCCACTAGTACGCGTAGCGTTTCGGGCAGGTCCCTGGAATACGATCCCCGCCGCGAAGAATCGTTGTTACAACCAAGTACACATTTTACTGTTGAGTTAAACAGAGGCTACAGTTAAGGATTTGCGCCCAGTAAATCCTCCCCGGCCAGGATACGAACCCATGACATAGCGCTCGCGGAACGCCAGGCGAGTGTCTTACCACTACACCACGGAGACTGTAAATTAATTATTACTGTATTAATTAACTGTATTAATTAACATCCTTGGATACATCTGCATGTTCAACCACTTTAGACTACATTAGTCGAAGGTTGCTGACTATGACAAAACTACATTAAGACACTCAGAGTGTGTCGCTTCAGAGGAGCTGTTACCGTTGTGATCCTGACCCATTCAGGGGCATGTGATGGGTAATACTTTGTATTAACACATATAGGTACATCCACACTTGTGTAGTAGACTATATGAAGGGGAGTACAGTGTGTGTCAAGAACTAGCTGCCCTAGACTATATGAAGGGGAGTACAGTGTGTGTCAAGAACTAGCTACCCTAGACTATATGAAGGGGAGTACAGTGTGTGTCAAGAACTAGCTGCCCTAGACTATATGAAGGGGAGTACAGTGTGTGTCAAGAACTAGCTGCCCTAGACTATACGAAGGGTAGTACAGTGTGTGTCAAGAACTAGCTGCCCTAGACTATATGAAGGGGAGTACAGGGTGTGTCAAGAACTAGCTGCCCTAGACTATATGAAGGGGAGTACAGTGTGTGTCAAGAACTAGCTGCCCTAGACTATATGAAGGGTAGTACAGTGTGTGTCAAGAACTAGCTGCCCTAGACTATATGAAGGGGAGTACAGTGTGTGTCAAGAACTAGCTGCCCTAGACTATATGAAGGGGAGTACAGTGTGTGTCAAGAACTAGCTGCCCTAGACTATATGAAGGGGAGTACAGTGTGTGTCAAGAACTAGCTGCCCTAGACTATATGAAGGGGAGTACAGTGTGTGTCAAGAACTAGCTGCCCTAGACTATATGAAGGGGAGTACAGTGTGTGTCAAGAACTAGCTGCCCGAGACTATATGAAGGGTAGTACAGTGTGTGTCAAGAACTAGCTGCCCTAGACTATATGAAGGGGAGTACAGTGTGTGTCAAGAACTAGCTGCCCTAGACTATATGAAGGGGAGTACAGTGTGTGTCAAGAACTAGCTGCCCTAGACTATATGAAGGGGAGTACAGTGTGTGTCAAGAACTAGCTGCCCTAGACTATATGAAGGGGAGTACAGTGTGTGTCAAGAACTAGCTGCCCTAGACTATATGAAGGGGAGTACAGTGTGTGTCAAGAACTAGCTGCCCTAGACTATATGAAGGGGAGTACAGTGTGTGTCAAGAACTAGCTGCCCTAGACTATATGAAGGGGAGTACAGTGTGTGTCAAGAACTAGCTGCCCTAGACTATATGAAGGGGAGTACAGTGTGTGTCAAGAACTAGCTGCCCTAGACTATATGAAGGGGAGTACAGTGTGTGTCAAGAACTAGCTGCCCTAGACTATATGAAGGGGAGTACAGTGTGTGTCAAGAACTAGCTGCCCTAGACTATATGAAGGGGAGTACAGTGTGTGTCAAGAACTAGCTGCCCTAGACTATATGAAGGGGAGTACAATGTGTGTCAAGAACTAGCTGCCCTAGACTATATGAAGGGGAGTACAGAGTGTGTCAAGAACTAGCTGCCTTAGACTATATGAAGGGGAGTACAGTGTGTGTCAAGAACTAGCTGCCCTAGACTATATGAAGGGGAGTACAGTGTGTGTCAAGAACTAGCTGCCCTAGACTATATGAAGGGGAGTACAGTGTGTGTCAAGAACTAGCTGCCCTAGACTATATGAAGGGGAGTACAGTGTGTGTCAAGAACTAGCTGCCCGAGACTATATGAAGGGGAGTACAGTGTGTGTCAAGAACTAGCTGCCCTAGACTATATGAAGGGGAGTACAGTGTGTGTCAAGAACTAGCTGCCCTAGACTATATGAAGGGGAGTACAGTGTGTGTCAAGAACTAGCTGCCCTAGACTATATGAAGGGGAGTACAGTGTGTGTCAAGAACTAGCTGCCCTAGACTATATGAAGGGGAGTACAGTGTGTGTCAAGAACTAGCTGCCCTAGACTATATGAAGGGGAGTACAGTGTGTGTCAAGAACTAGCTGCCCTAGACTATATGAAGGGGAGTACAGTGTGTGTCAAGAACTAGCTGCCCTAGACTATATGAAGGGGAGTACAGTGTGTGTCAAGAACTAGCTGCCCTAGACTATATGAAGGGGAGTACAATGTGTGTCAAGAACTAGCTGCCCTAGACTATATGAAGGGGAGTACAGAGTGTGTCAAGAACTAGCTGCCTTAGACTATATGAAGGGGAGTACAGTGTGTGTCAAGAACTAGCTGCCCTAGACTATATGAAGGGAAGTACAGTGTGTGTCAAGAACTAGCTGCCCTAGACTATATGAAGGGGAGTACAGTGTGTGTCAAGAACTAGCTGCCCTAGACTATATGAAGGGGAGTACAGTGTGTGTCAAGAACTAGCTGCCCTAGACTATATGAAGGGAAGTACAGTGTGTGTCAAGAACTAGCTGCCCTAGACTATATGAAGGGGAGTACAGTGTGTGTCAAGAACTAGCTGCCCTAGACTATATGAAGGGGAGTACAGTGTGTGTCAAGAACTAGCTGCCCTAGACTATATGAAGGGGAGTACAGTGTGTGTCAAGAACTAGCTGCCCTAGACTATATGAAGGGGAGTACAGTGTGTGTCAAGAACTAGCTGCCCGAGACTATATGAAGGGGAGTACAGTGTGTGTCAAGAACTAGCTGCCCTAGACTATATGAAGGGGAGTACAGTGTGTGTCAAGAACTAGCTGCCCTAGACTATATGAAGGGGAGTACAGTGTGTGTCAAGAACTAGCTGCCCTAGACTATATGAAGGGGAGTACAGTGTGTGTCAAGAACTAGCTGCCCTAGACTATATGAAGGGGAGTACAGTGTGTGTCAAGAACTAGCTGCCCTAGACTATATGAAGGGGAGTACAGTGTGTGTCAAGAACTAGCTGCCCTAGACTATATGAAGGGGAGTACAGTGTGTGTCAAGAACTAGCTGCCCTAGACTATATGAAGGGGAGTACAGTGTGTGTCAAGAACTAGCTGCCCTAGACTATATGAAGGGGAGTACAGAGTGTGTCAAGAACTAGCTGCCTTAGACTATATGAAGGGGAGTACAGTGTGTGTCAAGAACTAGCTGCCCTAGACTATATGAAGGGAAGTACAGTGTGTGTCAAGAACTAGCTGCCCTAGACTATATGAAGGGGAGTACAGTGTGTGTCAAGAACTAGCTGCCCTAGACTATATGAAGGGGAGTACAGTGTGTGTCAAGAACTAGCTGCCCTAGACTATATGAAGGGAAGTACAGTGTGTGTCAAGAACTAGCTGCCCTAGACTATATGAAGGGGAGTACAGTGTGTGTCAAGAACTAGCTGCCCTAGACTATATGAAGGGGAGTACAGTGTGTGTCAAGAACTAGCTGCCCTAGACTATATGAAGGGGAGTACAGTGTGTGTCAAGAACTAGCTGCCCTAGACTATATGAAGGGGAGTACAGTGTGTGTCAAGAACTAGCTGCCCTAGACTATATGAAGGGGAGTACAGTGTGTGTCAAGAACTAGCTGCCTGTTGCTAAAACTCCCTATCACACAGGAAGGTTAGTCATACAGGGCCATGTGATCAGTAGTCTACACTGGCAAACTCTGAGTGCATTATGAGCATAGATCAAGGACTCGAGGGTTAGTTAAGTGATTACAAAGCTCCAGGTACCTCATACCAACTGGTCTGAATGGTCTAATAACTGGGCATTCGGTGATGTAGTGTGGGAGATCATGCCCCAGTTCCTGCTCACAGAGTTTGCACCTGGAGTGCTCAGGATTGGGAGATCCGTCACCTGTAGCCACCTGCCACAGGTAACGGTAGCCACCTGCCACAGGTAACGGTAACCCAACCTGATCCTGGCAACCACTGTGTCGCACAGTCTGGTAGACGTTCAGTGCTGCCCATAAACATAGGTTTCGGTAAGTGGGTTTTCTCACAGCATATAAAAGTCTACGGACTATTCCATGCACGTTTAACAGTTGCCATCTTCGGCTCCTCTCCATTAAAAAAAAGCTATAAAAATATTAAAACAATAGTTTCCGTTGTGTTGTACTGCCCAATAACGACCCTTAATTTCTATGATCATTAACATAATTTCAGGATTTCAAGTAGAAAAGGAAGTCAGTTTCCTGAAAATATTCCACACGAAAAAATGAAAAACTGAAAAATATTGAGCATGTCACTACATATCTTAAATACCTGTCATGTTTCATCTTAACAGTGATATGAAGGTGAACAAGGGATGCAGATATGTGCTAATTGGTGCTTAGAGTATTACAATTATAGGATATCAATGTAAACAATGTATCGTTTAGTTGACCAGACCACACACTGGAAGGTTATCTTGAGGTTATCTTGAGATGATTTCGGGGCTTTAGTGTCCCCGCGGCCCGGTCCTCGACCAGGCCTCCACCCCCAGGAAGCAGCCCGTGACAGCTGACTAACTCCCAGGTACCTATTTACTGCTAGGTAACAGGGGCATACAGGGTGAAAGAAACTTTGCCCATTTGTTTCTGTCTCGTGCGGGAATCGAACCCGCGCCACAGAATTACGAGTCCTGCGCGCTATCCACCAGGCTACGAGGCCCTGGAAGGTGAAGGGACGACGACGTTTCGGTCCGTCCTGGACCATTCTCAAGTCGATTGTCGTATGTAGCCACAATCGACTTGAGAATGCTTCCAGGACGGACCGAAACGTCGTCGTCCCTTCACCTACTAGTGTGTGGTCTGGTCAACATACTTCAGCCACGTTATTGTGACTCATCGCCTGCAATGTATCGTTTATATACTCTACTATATTATATACTATATACTATATATTCCTTTACATCACAAGAAAAATGTGAAGTTTGGATGGAGGAAATGTAAAGAAAATGTGAGTAAACTTGAGCAAAAATTTCCTCATACATGCTCATGACTGTCAAAGCTGCCGCCCAGTTGGGTGGGTGTGGAGCAGGATTAGTAACTGTGCAACTCACTCACTGCTGTGAACTGTGAGTGTAAACTGTGTTTACGCTCACTGCTGGTGTAAACTGCCTTGTTCACTGTTGCCGACCACTTCTTCCGTCACTCGTCATATAGGACTTTTGATATATGTATTTGTGTAAGTATGTGTGTATTTAAGATTTTTTTTTTCTAGTACATAAGTATTACTTGCTGAAAATTACTTACATTACTTAAGTTAAATTACTTGCTTTGCTAAATAAACTTTGAGGTTCAGTTCATAATAAAGGACTAATCTAAAAATGCTACGGATTACGCGGATTATTATACACGGTTTATAAAATTATGCAACCCCAGATATAGCCATAACTTTCCCAGCCATTATACAGGCGTTTAAAGTGAGGAGGGGCCCCTAACTGTATATTCCAGGGCCCCCCAACCTGTGTACTCAAGGGGCCCTCACAGCCGCCGAAGACACAGACATTTAGAGCGAGGGGTGGGGGGCCCCCAGTAGAGGGGGGGGGGGATCATTAGCCTAAAGGGAGTGACTGGAGATTGAAGGAGATGGATGGACTAGTTCAAAATGTGGATAAATGCTAACAGATATGTTATTAAGATAGCCTTTTGGTCTTCGGGTTGAAACAGCATATGTGCTGCATAAATTAAAATGAGTTAGAATTAGAGGAGATGAGCCCCATTGGTGGGGATTGTGAGGGAGGGAGGAGTAGTAGGGAAGGATTGGGGGACTGGGAGGGGGGAGAGACAGTGGGACGGAGAGGGAGGAAGAGACAGGAGGCACGAAAGGAGGGAAGACAAGGGATTGGGCACAAGAAACAGGCTCATCACGTTACTTAAATAGACGGAAGGACACACTGTCAGTCTAGCCGAGTAATCTGTCTTAATTAGCAACAAACAGATCAAACACATGGACTTGAGACCATGAGAAAAGGAGAGAGAGAGACTGCGTGTATTCACCTAATTGTATTCACCTAGTTGTATTCACCTAGTTGTATTCACCTGGTTGTATTCACCTAGTTGTATTCACCTAGTTGTATTCACCTACTTGTATTCACCTAGTTGTATTCACCTAGTTGTATTCACCTAGTTGTATTCACCTACTTGTATTCACCTAGTTGTATTCACCTAGTTGTATTCACCTAGTTGTTCTTGCGGGGGTTGAGCTCTGCTCTTTCGGCTCGCCTCTCAACTGTCAATCAATCAACTGTAACGTAACTACTAATCAATTTTAGTCCCCCCCTCCCTACACACACACAGAGGAAGCAGCTCCGTGACAGCTGTCTAACTCCCAGGTACCTATTTACTGCTAGGTAACAGGCGCATCAGGGTGAAAGAAACTTTGCCCATTTGTTTGTGCCTGGTCCAAGAATCGAACCCGGGCCACAGAATTACGAGTCCTGCGCGCTGTCCGCTCACCTACCAGACCCCCCTTAGGTCTGGTAGCACACGCACACATACACACGCACACATACACACACACACACACACACACACACACACACACACACACACACACACACACACACACACACACACACACACACACACACTTCCTCTAGGAAGTGATGTGGTGGAGGCTGACTCCATACACAGTTTCAAGTGTAGATATGACAGAGCCCGATAGGCTCATGAATCTGTACACCTGTTGATTGACGGTTGAGAGGCGGGACCAAAGAGCCAGAGCTCAACCCCCGCAAACACAACTAGGTGAGTACAACTAGGTGAGTACACACACACACACACACACACACACACACACACACACACACACACACACACACACACACACACACACACACACGTGTGTGTGTGTGTGTGTGTTGGTAGCTAGCTAGGTCGTGGGGCTGACCTCACAGTAGCCTATTTCCTGAGAATATATGCTCTTCAATCCTAGTGTGTTAGGATGTGTGTGGAGGGGGCGACTCCCCCCCTCATTCCCCCCTCATAGACCAGACAATCCCCCTTCATGGGGGTGTAGAGGGACGACCCCCATACCCATAACCTGCCTCCGTACAGAGACCAAAATCTACCTCCCCCCTCTCTCGGGGGGTTTGAAGGTGTTACCCATGCAGTTGCCTCACCTCCAAGGATGAAGCTGCAAAACCTCTTGGCGGCGGCCATACTGCCCAAGCAAGCTCTCTCGTCTCAGAAGATGTGGAGGATGCTGTTGGTGGAGGGGGGGGATGCTCTCTCGTCTCAGAGGATGTGGAGGATGCTGTTGGTGGGGGGGGGATGCTCTCTCATCTCAGAGGATGTGGAGGATGCTGTTGGTGGGGGGGGGGGATGCTCTCTTATCTCAGAGGATTATGTGGAGGATGCTGTTAGTGGGGGGGGGGGATGCTCTCATCTCAGAGGATGTGGAAGATGCTGTTGGTGGGGGGATGCTCTCTCATCTCAGAGGATGTGTGGAGGATGCTGTTGGTGGGGGGGATGCTCTCTCATCTCAGAGGATGTGGAGGATGCTGTTGGTGGGGGGGAAGGGATGCTCTCTTATCTCAGAGGATGTGGAGGATGCTGTTGGTGGGGGGGAAGGGATGCTCTCTCATCTCAGAGGATGTGGAGGATGCTGTTGGTGGGGGGGGATGCTCTCTCATCTCAGAGGATGTGGAGGATGCTGTTGGTCTCATCTGAGAGGGGAGAGATGTTCTTGCTGGAGCAGACCAAGAAATACTCACGAACGAGATGATAAATCGTGGCAGTTGTGGCAATTAGGAGAACATACTGGACACACCTTAGGCACGAGGGCCTGTATGTTGAGGCTGGAGGGTGAGGGCCATGTTGAGGGTGAAGGGCCATGTTGAGGGTGAGGTAGTGTGCGTGTGTGTGCTTGTGTGTGGCGGGTGAGTAATGGGTGAGTACACCCACCAAGCATTTACTCAACCTCTCGCTGAACCTGTATAACGTTGCTTAATCATATAACGGCTTGGTTACTTATATAT
Source organism: Procambarus clarkii (assembly GCF_040958095.1). Classification (NCBI taxonomy): domain Eukaryota; kingdom Metazoa; phylum Arthropoda; class Malacostraca; order Decapoda; family Cambaridae; genus Procambarus; species Procambarus clarkii. The sequence continues at coordinate 23,045,381 of NC_091218.1, read as the reverse complement.
TAAACAGTGTACCACCTTTGGAACCTCTCGGGCCGAGGGTATGATTCTTATACATGATCTTCCTTGTTCTTAGGTGCTCATACACTCATTAATACATGTTGTGATGTGGGAAAGATGTATTGGTCTGTGAACCACGAGCTGTAGGTCTGTGAACCACCAGCTGTAGGTCTGTGAACCACCAGCTATAGGTCTGTGAACCACGAGCTGTAGGTCTGTGAACCACCAGCTGTAGGTCTGTGAACCACCAGCTGTAGGTCTGTGAAGCACCAGCTGTAGGTCTGTGAACCACCAGCTGTAGGTCTGTGAACCACCAGCTGTAGGTCTGTGAACCACCAGCTGCAGGTCTGTGAACCACCAGCTGTGTCTGTACTAAGTGGAGGAAGTCCCCGTGACCTGGAAGGGTCAAGAGGACCCTATATGCAGAAGGCACGCACAAACAGCTTTGTTGGTCATTTAATAAGTGGTTAAGTGTAGGCAGAGTGATATATGTTCCCTTCCACGAAAAGCCCTGTTCCATATTTGTGTCATGTTCAGTGTTCTAGTGACTGGGATTCCAGTTAGTGACCTCTTCAGTGACCTCAGTGACTTACAGGCTTCCCTTAGTGACCTATCTCATCTGACCTATCTTCCCAGTGACCTATCTCATCTGACCTATCTTCCCAGTGATATCTCATCTGACCTATCTTCCCAGTGATATCTCATCTGACCTATCTTCCCAGTGATATCTCATCTGAACCCTATACTACACCCAGAATATATCTCATCTGAACCCAGATGAGATATATATATCTCATCTGAACCCTATACTACACCCAGAATATATCTCATCTGAACCCTATACTACACCCAGAATATATCTCATCTGAACCCTATACTACACCTAGAATATATCTCATCTGAACCCTATACTACACCCAGAATATATCTCATCTGAACCCTATACTACACCCAGAGTATATCTCATCTGATATTTGCATGCAAATATCTAAATACACCAATATTTGAACATTCACTATAATGTACTTGCTTCGAGCAGAATATTTCATATCCTACTTCGTGAAGTGGGGCGCAAATGGGTCGAATCCCCCTTCAAGGGGGACATGGGGGCCGAGCCCAGAAACTAGTAGATTCGCAAACCTGGAGGCTCGAGTCTCCCCCTGCATGCAGGGAGCGTCTTTATATCTTGGCTGAAACCAATAGCCATCACACATGAAGTACAAGTGAAGACATCTTTTCCCATTCTGAACCCCTTAGGTGAAGTCTTGGCCCATTCTGAACCCCTTATGTGAAGTCTTGGCCCATTCTGAACCCCTTATGTGAAGTCTTGGCCCATCCTGAACCTCTTATGTGAAGTCTTGGACCATCTTGAACCCCTTATGTGAAGTCTTGGCCCATCCTGAACCCCTTTATGAAGTCTTGGCGAATCCTGAACCCCCTTGTGAATAGACTTCATGACGTGATGACTAAGGGGTTGGATGCCTTGGTTTACCAAGACAGGGAATAATGCAAACATCTAATCTGTCTCAAACCTCTTATATGGTGTTACTTATTACTGTATTCTTTACTGTGTAAACGTATTCTTTACTAAATCAGCGTCTTCTTTATTAAATTAACATATTCTTTACTATATTAACATATTCTTTATTAAATTAACGTCTTCAACGAAGTCTTCAAAATAGGTTCCTTACTATTAAAGACTAAGACTAACCCAGTAATTGTGAGAGTAAATTAGGTTCTGAATGTTTGGATATTAGAGTAATTTTTTGTATATAAATTATACCCTTACTGCCTCACCTGTGCTGTGTCGAGGCACTTTGCTGGGCAGGAAGCACTTGAGAGGTCAAAGGTCACTCTTTCCACACCACCTGTACTGGTCAGCCTTAACTCGCGTCAGACTTTCACTTAAGCTCTGGGTACTGTAGACTTAGGGGGGGGAGTGGGTACTCCTGGTGTGGGTACTTCAGAGTGGGGGGGGAGTGGGTACTCCTGGTGTGGGTACTTCAGAGTGGGGGGGAGTGGGTACTCCTGGTGTGGGTACTTCAGAATGGGGGGGAGTGGGTACTCCTGGTGTGGGTACTTCAGGTGGTGGGTGTGGAGGCCGCCATGCTGTTCCGGGATCGAATCCCGGCGGGGACAGAAATAAAGTGGCAATTTGTTCATGCCTCTGTTCACCTACTAGTAAAGGGATATGTTTGGTAGTTAGCTGTTGTAGGCTGTAATTGTGCGATGGTCATTAGTGTAGGCCTGGTTGTTACACACACACACACACACACATACACACACACACACACACACACTAAGTGGAGTGATGTGGTAAAGGCTGACTCCATACACAGTTTCAAATGTAGATATGACAGAGCCCAGTAGGCTCAGGAATCTGTACACCAGTTGATTGACGGTTGAGAGGCGGGACCAAAGAGCCAGAGCTCAACCCCCGCAAACACAACTAGGTGAGTACACACACACACTGCTCGTGGCCAGTAACCTGGGTGAAGATTGACTGGGAACCAGTCCCCAACAGCTCTCCCCTGTTAACCCAGCAGCGACTGGGGGACCTGGGAGTAATCCGAGTGTCAGATCGTGTTCCAGGGAAAACATCTATTAACTGTATATAGGAAGGTAAAGCCATCTCACAGGAGTGTGACCACCTCCACTCCTGTAGAGACAGACAGCGTCTTGATCTTGACATGTATGGGACGGGGTTAATAACCTTTCATTCATTAATCCTTCAATCCTTACTAAGTAATATAGTCTTTCCTCTTCCGTCTTGCTTCCTACTCCTCTCCCTTCCCATCTCCATCCTCCCTCCCTTCCCATCTCCATCCTCCCTCCCTTCCCATCTCCATCCTCCCTCCCTTCCCATCTCCATCCTCCCTACCTTCCCATCTCCATCCTCCCTCCCTTCCCATCTCCATCCTCCCTCCCTTCCCATCTCCATCCTCCCTCCCTTCCCATCTCCATCCTCCCTACCTTCCCATCTCCATCCTCCCTACCTTCCCATCTCCATCCTCCCTCCCTTCCCATCTCCATCCTCCCTCCCTTCCCATCTCCATCCTCCCTACCTTCCCATCTCCATCCTCCCTCCCTTCCCATCTCCATCCTCCCTCCCTTCCCATCTCCATCCTCCCTCCCTTCCCATCTCCATCCTCCCTCCCTTCCCATCTCCCTCTTCCTACCATACCCATTCATCAGCCACGTATTATGTGAGCCATTAACTATCGGCCGCCATGCCAATTTGATAACTAAGATATCGTTTATCTTCTCGCTCCCTATTGTGTATTATCCTTGTTACGTCTTGTTCATTAAGACATATACGGGTCTTTGGGGACATACACGGGTCTTTGGGGACATACACGGGTCTTTGGGGACATACACGGGTCTTTGGGGGACATACACGGGTCTATGGGGACATACACGGGTCTATGGGGACATACACGGGTCTTTGGGGACATACACGGGTCTTTGGGGGACATACATGGGTCTCTGGGGACATATACGGGTCTTTGGGGACAGACACGGGTCTTTGGGGACAGACACGGGTCTTTGGGGGACATATTCGGGTCTTTGGGGACATATACGGGTCTTTGGGGACAGACACGGGTCTTTGGGGGACATATTCGGGCCTTTGGGGACATATACGGGTCTTTGGGGACAGACACGGGTCTTTGGGGGACATATTCGGGTCTTTGGGGACATATACGGGTCTTTGGGGACAGACACGGGTCTTTGGGGGACATATTCGGGCCTTTGGGGACATATACGGGTCTTTGGGGACAGACACGGGTCTTTGGGGGACATATTCGGGTCTTTGGGGACATATACGGGTCTTTGGGGACATACACGGGTCTTTGGGGACATACACGGGTCTTTGGGGACATATACGGGTCTTTGGGGACATACATGGGTCTCTGGGGACATACACGGGTCTTTGGGGACATACACGGCCCTCTGGGGACATACACGGCCCTCTAGGGACATACACGGGCCTCTGGGGACATACACGGGCCTCTGGGGACATACACGGGCCTCTGGGGACATACACGGCCCTCTAGGGACATACACGGGCCTCTAGGGACATACACGGGAATCTGGGGACATACACGGGCCTCTGGGGACATACACGGGCCTCTGGGGACATACATGGCCCTCTGGGGACATACACGGGCCTCTGGGGACATACACGGCCCTCTGGGGACATACACGGGCCTCTGGGGACATACACGGCCCTCTGGGGACATACATGGCCCTCTAGGGACATACACGGGCCTCTAGGGACATACACGGGCCTCTGGGGACATACACGGGCCTCTGGGGACATACACGGCCCTCTAGGGACATACACGGGCCTCTAGGGACATACACGGGCCTCTGGGGACATACACGGGCCTGTGGGGACATACACGGGCCTCTGGGGACATACACGGCCCTCTAGGGACATACACGGGCCTCTGGGGACATACACGGCCCTCTAGGGACATACACGGGCCTCTGGGGACATACACGGGCCTCGGGGACATACACGGCCCTCTAGGGACATACACGGGCCCCTGGGGACATACATGGCCCTCTGGGGACATACACGGGCCCTCTGGGGACATACATGGCCCTCTGGGGACATACACGGGCCTCTAGGGACATACACGGGCCCCTGGGGACATACACGGCCCTCTGGGGACATACACGGCCCTCTGGGGACATACACGGCCCTCTGGGGACATACACGGCCCTCTGGGGACATACACGGCCCTCTAGGGACATACACGGGCCTCTAGGGACATACACGGCCCTCTGGGGACATACACGGGCCTCTAGGGACATACACGGGCCTCTGGGGACATACACGGCCCTCTGGGGACATACACGGGCCTCTGGGGACATACACGGGCCTCTGGGGACATACACGGGCCTCTGGGGACATACACGGGCCTCTGGGGACATACACGGGCCTCTGGGGACATACATGGCCCTCTAGGGACATACACGGGCCTCTGGGGACATACATGGCCCTCTGGGGACATACACGGGCCTCTGGGGACATACACGGGCCTCTGGGGACATACACGGGCCTCGGGGACATACACGGGCCTCTGGGAGATATATACATCCACTATACTCATCCTCCCGTGCACCACTGATCATCCCCCCCCTCTCCCCCCTCCCTCAATTACAATCCACAATCTCATCCTCTCCGTAAGCCACTAATCCCTCCCCCACCCCCCCAACTCTCCGCCCCATCTACCCCCCCCCCCTACCATTCATTCTCTTCCCAAGGCTGCTCCCCCCCCCCACATCAACCAATTAGCTCCCCCCCTCCCTCCACCCCCCCCCCCCAATCCCCCCCCCCCGAGGAGGAGGTCGGGGATTGAAACGCTGGACCCCCTCCTCCCCCCCCCGCCCGCCCCCCTCTGACCCTCGCCAATTTTGGTCAAGGAATGCCATTGGACGGCTTTGTGGGCGGCTGGTGGCCCCGTGGGGTGGGGGGGGGGGAGGGGGCAGGATAGCATGCTGGGAGATAACATGGGAGAGGAGATAGCACAGGACAGGGATCAACAGCCTGGCTTAAAAATGAGTTCATAAAAGCAGAGAAGGTTGCAAGATAACGTGTGTGTGTGTGTGTGTGTGTGTGTGTGTGTGTGTGTGTGTGCGTGCGTGCGTGCGTGTGTGTGTGTGTGTGTGTGTGTGTGTGTGTGTGTGTGTGTGGCGCTTCGTACTTAGGCTAGGCTCGTCCAAGCGGCGGCTAATCTCAAATATACATTCATCAATATTAACGTACTATGTATCCAAAATTGTTTATATATATATATAAATTAATCTATATAACAAAAAATATGTGTCGAAGGTTTGAGGCCAGGTGCGTGGAGCTAGTCTAACCCAACTTTGCAGGGGGAATGGTCCGTGGTTCAGGACGGACATAGGTTGTTCGCAGACCTCCATGCAGCATTCAAGCTCGAACAGCATGCCCAGTGGTCACATTCCGTCGCCCACGACGACTTTTGGCACCGCCAGCCAGTCACACCTTAAATATAAATGGAAAACGAAATTTTTCGAGCCAAATATATTTTTCTTGTAGTCTCTTATGGGTAATTATTTTTAAATGTTTCACACCTTTTAGACACTTCCCGCTGGTGGACCATCACACGCCAATGATAGACTGTTATATTTGTGTAAAGGAAAGAGAGAGTGAGAGGAATTTGAAGAAAAGGCAGACATAGAGACACAAGGATAAAGATGGGTCTGTAGGGTGACCCGGTCGACCAGGCCAGAGGGAGAGAGAGTGAGACAGGAAGACAAACTGAAAAAAACAGAGATAGGGAAGAGGAATGAAGTAGGGAGGGTCAGGTGGAATGGGAGGGATAGAGAGGGGAAAGATTGGAAAGGGTGAGGAGAAGAGTAAGGTGGAAAAGGGGGGGAAAGAGAGACGGAAGAAGGGGGGAAAGAAGATGAGAAGGGTGAGACAGGAGAAAATTGATGCTGGGGAGATGGGATGGGAAGGGTGGCTAGTGAGAAAGATGAAAGATGAGATAATTGGGAGAGAGGGAGATTGGAGATATTGGGGGGGGGGGTGGAGACAACCGGGGTCCCTCCCTGGTGTTATATATTAGAATATTATGTATAGTTAAGCATAGGTTAGGTAGTTAGGTTTAGTTGTCAATTATATGTATTTTCCAACCTATCCTCAGGCTAGGCTCGTTAAGGCGGCGGCCGACACCCAAGCCGCACTCATTAATTTTAACGAATTGCTTATAAAACTGGTTTTGAATCTCGTATATTTATTTTTGTATTTATATATATACAAGAGTTCCTTCATTCTTGTAAAGGTAATAATACGTATCTTATCTTGAGGTTATCTTGAGATGATTTCGGGGCTTTTTACTGTCCCCGCGGCCCGGTCCTCGACCAGGCCTCCACCCCCAGGAAGCAGCCCGTGACAGCTGACTAACACCCAGGTACCTATTTACTGCTAGGTAACAGGGGCATAGGGTGAAAGAAACTCTGCCCATTGTATAAATTAATATTATATATGAGTTTTTCCGAGCAGGTATAAGTTAGGTGTTTAGGTTCTGTTGGCGATAATTTGTATGTGGGTGAAGCATTTACAGCGTTGTGGTTCGAATAGAGGTTCATGAACACTGAGAAAAGGGTCACTGGTTGTAAATATTATGTAAAAATGTTTTACATTTTTACATAATTGTAAATAGAGGGGGTTTGACGGCTGGATTAATGAGCATTTGGTCGTTGTTGATGAGGACGGGCTGCCTCGTAAGCAAAGGCCAACTTCTCGTTAATGTGTTTAACGAGAAGTTAAAAAAAAACTTTGTTTATGAATGAAAAAAACACTTTGCACGCTAATTACTAAACTGGTGGCGTTCGAATTTTTCTCCAAACAGTGTTTCACTCAGGTTCTTTGTTCGAATCACCCTGCTGTTAAGGCCTCGTTCACGTGCTGAGTGAATGATGCATAGGGAATGATGGAAGGGGGAAAGGGGGGTCATGGTTTCAACCACTCTTAGGGGCATTGTTATTGGTATGGGGGGTTGTGGAGGTGGGGTCTTGGGACCAGCCTTTGGGACCAGCCCTTAAGACCAGCCTTTGGGACCAGCCCTTGGGACCAGCTCTTGGGACCAGCCCTTGGGACCAGCCCTTAAGACCAGCCCTTAAGACCAGCCCTTGGGACCAGCCCTTAAGACCAGCCCTTGGGACAAGCCCTTGGGACCAGCCCTTGGGACCAGCCCTTGGGACCAGCCCTTGGCAGGAACATAGTATGGGATAGCGGACATCTCACCTTCACTCCGAAAGAACAGCGTGTGGTGACAGGTCTTCAAGTCGGCAGTCTTGACAAATGGTTCAGTATTGTCAACATGGCGGCATTTGGCGTGTCAACAAGCCAGTCCTTACAAGCCCGAGCAGTCTTGACACAACAGACTGTAATCACGCGTTACAGACTGTGTCGACCCGAGCGACTGTGTCGACTTTCAGTTCCCGTTATCATGGCCTTCCTCCGTAGAGGGCAAGCAGGATGTTATCATGGCGAGGGTGTTATCATGGCAAGGCACCGGAGACGGAAGTGACCTTTGAGTTATAATTCTACTGAAACTTTCAGAGCCTCGAGTCCGGACTCATAAAATACACTCGTGAAATCATTATAATCTGACGGTATCAGACATAAAATATTAAAGCCAGACAGTGGGAATCGAACTCGCGTCCTTGGACTCCTCAGGCACACGTACCACCGACGGAGCTCATCGTGGTTCAGTGGGTAGTGCATGTGTCTTGGGGGGGGGAGGGTGTCCAGGAATGCAAATTTAATCCCATTTTATAACCTCAATATTGTTCCCAAACAAATAATAAATATCTGCCCTTGGGACCAGAAATTCACACGGGCCGTGATGAGGGTTCGAACTTAATAAATATATGATTCCATTCCTGCCCGTGTGTGGCAGTGCACAATAGTAAGCTGGATTTACAAATTCGTAAATTGAAACATTTATACTGTCTAATGTAGTTGACTGTAACCATGGTATACATGTATATATATATATATGGTTCAGCCTACTGATTAGACCTATTGTCTTGTGTATAATCAGCTTCTGTGACAGTGAGTACCATCATTATCATCACTCTAATAAGATCTAATTACTCAGATTAGGCAAAATTGCAATGAATTTTGTCAATAAAAATGTTACTAATACTAATGCACTTGAGTTGCAAACCTTGGCCCAAAAGATTAAAGAAATTCATATATTTAAATAATGTTAATTCAAATTAGTAATAATAGGAGGAGGAGGATAGTGATATTGAAGCTTCAAATATATTAAATTTTGATCTCTGTGACATGGATATAGAAACCTATAACATAAGAATAATAGATGTTTTTGGAAGGTCTATACGAATCAGATCTTGTTTATATTCACCCAAACCCATTCACATGTATGTATAACCTGCGCTTTAAACACCCTCCAGCGATCCCACGTCTTAATATGCTACCTAGTAATTTATTCCATAAATCAACTGTTTCCAAACCAGTATTTACCCAGGTCATTCCTGAATCCAAACTTTTATATTTATTTTCTCCGTCTCGAACTGCTGTGTGTTGATACACCTCTACCCTTATTCAAGTCCACTTTGTCTTTGATAAAGACTTTAAAAGTCCTATTAAAGGCTCTTTCACCCATTTATACACGTCAAGTTATGTCTCCCCTTAGTCTTCGCCTTTCTAGGAAATGTAAATTAAGTTACTTTTTCTCAAACTCTATTATTAACATTCATACTTCCTGGGACTAACTTCGTCATTCTTCGCTGAACGCGCTCAAGTGAATTTAGTATTCTTTAGTATTCTCAAGTCGATTCTTTAGTATGGCGATTAAGCCAGTGGCTACCAGCATGAGAGGTAGCGATTTTGGAGGAAACAGCTTCACATCCAACCGCTTCTACACATCCCTTTAGCCAAGATGATCAAATGTCTTAAAGAACATTGGCATGCAGGGCCCCCTCTCTCCTTCCTGCGCCACGCATGAACAAATATATATACAAGAAGATAAGGAACATTAAGAATAATGAGAGACTCGAGCCGTCCTGCTGAGAGCTCCATCAACCCCACAAATGACACCGCTGGCACTTGTAATTCCTCTCTTGTGCCTCGTGAGTAGTGGTGTTCTGCAAGCTAATGAGAGGCATTAACACAAGAGGCATCCCCGGTACACGCCCACACCACCACGCCCACACCACCACGCCCACACCACCACGCCCACTCTTTCTGCATTGGTGTATTGATGGCACCACGCGCTTGGTAGCGACTGGCTACATGGCACTCTGGTGACGTGAGGTCACGCTCATATTGGCCTAACAGCCTACAAATTGCTGCGACAGGAAGTACATCTATAGGCCTAGTCTCCACGCTGCACTGGAGTACGGCCTGTAGTCTGTAGTTCGAGCTCCACCAAGTACTTCGGCAGATTAAGCTCTTCCTCAACTAGCGTCAGAGCGTAGTAAGCTTAGCTTCATCGAGCACCAGCTTAAAAACGAGAGAGCTTCGCTTTATCAAGCTGTAGTGGACAGGAGGAGCATTGGTGACAAGTCAATGGCCAGGATTTAGAACATATTCGAACACCAAACCTACTCATTAAAGACGAAGGCAAAGATGGCGATGTTTCGTACAGTATAAAATTGTCAAGCCATTATCCGCGACCGTTATATCAGGTTCGAAACCGACCGAAACTGTGTTACCCACAGTGTTGATTTCAACTCAGATTCACATCACCTTTTTTTTAAAGTACCTTTGTAATTAATTTACACGAGAACGCAAACAAATATGAATTATTTATAATTGTAAATGAAATGCCACGAAATAGTTCCATTTGTGTGATCCCAGTTCCCACATTGTGCTGGTGGCTGGACCAGGAACGCGGGTTCGATCCTTTTGTATAACTTTTAATACTTTCTCACAGATAAATTAAGTGGCCATGATTTTGCCCTCTAATATTGTATTATTATATAATATATATGTATAATATATTAATATATATGTATAATATATATATATATATAATATGTCGTACCTAGTAGCCAGAACGCACTTCTCAGCCTACTATGCAAGGCCCGATTTGCCTAATAAGCCAAGTTTTCCTGAATTAATATATTTTCTCTAATTTTTTTCTTATGAAATGATAAAGCTACCCATTTCATTATGTATGAGGTCAATTTTTTTTTTATTGGAGTTAAAATTAACATAGATATATGACCGAACCTAACCAACCCTACCTAACCTAACCTAAGATTAGCTAGCCGAAAAAGTTAGGTTAGGTTAGGTTAGGTAGGTTAGGTAGTCGAAAAACAATTAATTCATGAAAACTTGGCTTATTAGGCAAATCGGGCCTTGCATAGTAGGCTGAGAAGTGCGTTCTGGCTACTAGGTACGACATATATATATATATATATATATATATATATATATATATATATATATATATATATATATAATATACACACACACACTAAAAGAATAAGGGTGGTAGGAGAAGAAAATATCAAAGTGTTCAGTAAGGATCCTCTGAATACTCATTATTTTCTTCTCCGAGGCTATGGGTCCCTACATTTGCACCTGAGGTGGTACCCCTTTTATATATAAGTATAATATATTATATAATATATGTATAATATATATATTATTATACAACCCCTCTAATAGTATACCTTTACTAAAATAGCTAAAAAAAGACTTTAAGATCAAATAGTCTTTCATGTTTTTAAACTTTTCGAAGACGCGCTGGGGTTTGAGAGAGGGTATAGGGGGGGGGGGGTACAATGAGCTTGAGCTGGTACAATGTAATCATTAAGGGAATCGAAATCCATTGCTTATACTTCGAAGTTGTGAAAGGCAGCAGCGGCATTTTTGCATTCAAGCGATAAACATTAGATTTGTCACACCTTTCTGACAACGAGGCAAGAATGCATTCATGGCGGCCCGGCGGAATTAGCCCCACTACGCAAAAAAAAAAGTCTGTGAAAAAGATCTGTTGATGATTCAAGACTTAACCTGTCTCCATTTGTAAGTAATTTTCAGATAAATGCCTCGGCGCACCGGGAAATATGCCTCCCGTTACGCGGGTTTTAAGATATATCAAAGTTATTTAAAGATTCTGATCGCCTCCTTGGTGTATTAGCGCTAGACGCATGTCGTACATCGCGCGCCAAAACCAACTTGGGGGCGGCGTACGATAGCTGTTCGCATCCGGGTTATCCTCTGCGACCTCGTACACTGAGGCGATAATATCGTGCCGGCTCCGAAAATGGTACACACACACCCTTCTCTCTCTTAAGCGGTTGTCTTCCAACAAGCAAGCAAGCTATTTCTGCTTGCTTTTAGCTTCGGTTCATCTCAAGATATAACTTCCTTGGTGGAATAGCCTGAGGACCATCTTGAATCAGAGGGTTTTGTTACTATTCTTATTGTTTAAATCAAATGCGTTCCGTAATAGTCTCGATCACATTACTTAATTGGTTGTTAGGGCAAGATATTGAGAAGTGAAGACTGCGTGCACTCGGCTGTTATAACCTGCTGGATTGATGACTTGAGAATTGAAAATTCTCAAAAAAATTTCATTTTTTTTTTCAAAAAATTTTCAAAAAGAAAAATTGAAATTGAAAAGGGGGATGAATGAAAACAACGAATACAGCCTTTGCAATAATTTACATAAATGAAAGATACAGAAATATGAGGAACCCCCCCCCCCCTTTCTACTCACACACACACACACACACACACACACACACACACACACACACACACACACACACACACACACACACACACAGGAAGCAGCCCGTAACAGCTGTCTTAACTACCAGGTACCTATTTACTGCTAGGTACCAGGGACATCAGGGTGAAAGAAACTCTGCCCATTTTGTTTCTACCCATCACCGGGGATCGAACCCGAATGCTTGGATTACGAGTTCAGAGCGCTGTCCACTCAGCTATCAGGCCCCTAAGGACTACTCACCTAGTTGTGCTTGCGGGGGTTGAGCTCTGGCTTTTTGGTCCCGCCTCTCAACTCTCAATCAACTGGTGTTTACTTTCTGGGCTACTACTACTCCCTACTGGGCTCATTTGAGCCCAGATATGTACATTTGAAACTGTGTATGGAGTCAGCCTCCACCACATCACTGCCTAATGCATTCCACCTGTTAACTACTCTGACACTGAAAAAGTTCTTTCTAACGTCCCTGTGGCTCATGTGGGTACTCATTTTCCACCTGTGTCCCCTTGTTCGCGTACCACCAGTGTTAAACAGTTTATCCTTATCTACCCCTGTCAATTCCTCAGAGAATTTTGTAGGTAGTGACCAGTTCTCCCCTTACTCTTTTGTCTTCCAGTGTCGTAAGGTGCATTTCCCGCAGCCTTTCCTCGCAACTCATGCCCCTTAGTTCTGGGACTAGCCTAGTAGCATACCTCTGAACTTTTTCAAGCTTTGCCTTGTGCTTGACAAGGTACGGGCTCCATACTGGGGCCGCATACTCCAGGATTGGTCTTACATATGTGGTATACAAGGTTATGAATGATTCCTCACACAGGTTCCTGAAGGCAATTCTGATGTTAGCCAGCCTCTCATACGCCGCAGATGTTATTGTTTTAATGTGGGCTTCAGGAGACAGGTTTGGTGTGATATCAACTCCTAGATCTTTCTGTCCGTTTCATGAAGGACTTCATCTCCCATTCTGTATCCTGTGTCTGGCCTCCTGTTTTACCACTGCCTAGCTTCATTACCTTACATTTACTCTAAGTGTTGTGTGTGTGTGTGTGTGTGTGTGTGTGTGTGTGTGTGTGTGTGTGTGTGTGTGTGTGTGTGTGTGTGTGTGTAACATGTCCATGTAACTCGAACGACTAAACAACAATTCCTTCAAAACAAACACACAGAGATCACTATCGAATAACCACACAATCATCACTCTCCTCTACCAAACACAAAATACATGCCTGTTTCTCTCACAATCCGCCCCCCCTCACCATGCAAACACACACACATATGAGAGCTG
>NC_091218.1:22951851-23021851 GCF_040958095.1 Procambarus clarkii | reverse complement strand
GAACGTGGCCTCCAGACCGGGCTTGGAATAGCAATATAGAGCTTCCAGAGCCCCACTTCAGGTGAATTACTCCAGGTAACCAACACACCTAAGGACGTCATTGGAGACATTATATCTGATTGCTGTCTTAGTTCCAGCTCTCATTCTCATCTTTACTCCCACAGCTCTGCCACACATGGATATATATGCCAGTATCCCACACGACGACTTAGCCGGGATCTGAGCCTCTCACTTCACACACACACACACACAGGAAGTGTGTTTTATTAGGAAGTGATGTGGTGGAGGCTGACTCCATACACAGTTTCAAGTGTAGATATGACAGAGCCCAGTAGCCTCAGGAACCTGTACACCAGTTGATTGACGGTTGAGAGGCGGGACCAAAGAGCCAGAGCTCAACCCCCGCAAGCACAACTAGGTGAGTACACACACACACACACACACACACACACACACACACACACACACACACACACACACACACACACACACACATATTGGCAGCGATCTTCATTTGAAAGGCGAAGCTGCTGTACCATGTTTGGTTTTCTCCTCGACCACTGCACCCAATACCATCCCCCTTACCTCTCACGGTTTACCAGTCAACAGTACTAATAATTACAATTAAAACACAAAAATGCAACTAGCAAAATTAAATTCATTCAAAACTGAAAAAATTGTGACAATCAGGGTTTAAGGTTGTCACCTTCATCGAGACGTCAGCCATTCCCTGTATGTCATTATAGTTCTTGGAAAATGCATGATAGACTAAAAGCGGAGATGGGGGTGGGGTGGGGGGGAGGTAGAGAACGGTGCCCAACCACTTGGGCAATCGGGGATCGAACGCCGACTTCTTCGAGAACCGGGGCCGTTGCTCTGGTTATCAGCCCAAGTAGGTGGGCTTCCTGATGGAGAGATGTTGACAACGTCTGTTGTTCACCTGTCTGCCCTCCAAGAGCACCTGTCTACCCTCCAAGAGCACCTGTCTACCCTTCAAGAGCACCTGTCTACCCTCCAAGAGCACCTATCTACCCCTCCAAGAGAGTAGAGTATCTTATCGTTCCGTTTAAGCTTGGTGTCGTCCACACTCTGGTGTATGTGAACTTGAGCAGCTCCGGCACCTTCCGTGCCCCCCCTCGATCACAACCACCACAAGCAGTGTTGTTTACAAATTAAACTCGCATCATTCATGCCACCCGCCGTAAACTCCCTCTCCACAACCTGATCAATCACGGTCTTATCTAATCCAGGGACTCGGTATCTCTTACCATGTAATTAGGGGATAATTTCATGTCGGTACCCCCCCCCAAACAAAAAAAAATAAATTAACATCCTTAACTCGCTGTTTTTGGCAAGATCTAATATTGTTTTTCGGTTGTTTTGTTTGGCTTAATCTTTTTTTCTTTAATTATCTTCTAATTGACCTTCTTGGCTATTTAAGAATGATTTCTCTCTCTCATCTTTCCCTTTTTTTTGAGAGAGAGAGAGAGATGGAGAGAGAGAGAGAGAGAGAGAGAATACATGCAAAATATTAACATTTATTGGGAATTCCTGGATTTATACAATTTTTTATTTTTAATTTTTATTATTATTATTATTTTTTTTCTACCACAGACGTGGCCACACAAGGCTAACCAGCATATATACATTTTCCTCTGTTTATACAAGATGATAAGAGTCAGTGAGTCTGTAAGATGATAGGAGTCAGTGAGTCTGTAAGATGATAGGAGTCAGTGAGTCTGTAAGATGATAGGAGTCAGTGAGTCTGTAAGATGATAGGAGTCAGTGAGTCTGTAAGATGATAGGAGTCAGTGAGTCTGTAAGATGATAGGAGTCAGTGAGTCTGTAAGATGATAGGAGTCAGTGAGTCTGTAAGATGATAGGAGTCAGTGAGTCTGTAAGATGATAGGAGTCAGTGAGTCTGTAAGATGATAGGAGTCAGTGAGTCTGTAAGATGATAGGAGTCAGTGAGTCTGTAAGATGATAGGAGTCAGTGAGTCTGTAAGATGATAGGAGTCAGTGAGTCTGTAATAGAAAAAACATTGTGATTTATTAATAGATTTTGTGCTGTTTATAATAGAAAATAGAGCAAAAACAGAGGGAATCTTACTTTATTATGGAAATAGAAGAGCAATGGGAACTAACCTTATAATAGCCATTGGAAACATCAATGGGAACCTTAAATTATAATAAATAATAGATATTATAGTTGCGAACTCGACTCATCAACATATCAATAGACATCAAGAGTGGGAGGAAGTCAACAAACTGGCCAGAATTGGCCAATTCAACAAACTTTTGAATTGGATAATAGGTAGGCAATTCAAAATCTTTATTATGCACCCCATACCCATCCCGTGGGCGGTGGTGTAAAGGGTTACAGAGGCACATAATGGGTCCAGGAAGAGGCCGCCGAGCGATAAAATATAATTCTTTGCCCTAACCAGAAACGTGTACGAACCCAAGCAACCCACCTAACCCCTTCCAGGCCGACGTATGGAAAACACACAGTATTACGGGGCTATAATTTGGGACTGAAATGGAGCATTTTTAACGGATTAGCCGATGTTTCCTTTCACCTAATGTATCTGTTCACCCAGAAGTAAATAGGTACCCGGGAGTTAGGCAACTGTTGTAGGGTTGTATCCGGGGAGGGGGGCTCAATATAAGCCTAACGTATATATTGAAATTCAGTCATTTTTAAAAAAAAAGATTCAAGAGGAAATTTACTAAATTATCACGTATTATGTTAATTTAAATTTAATAATACGATCCCCTAATTTTAAACAAAAAATATATGATTGGAATTTCAATTTCTAGTGTGTGGTCTGGTCAACATATGATTGGAATTTATGTTGAGAACATTTTCCTATTTTTCCATGTAATTATGGTAATGAGGTAATTGTGACTTGTGATCCTGTGGTCCCGGGTTCAATCCCGGGCGCCGGCGAGAAACAATGGGCAGAGTTTCTTTCACCCTATGCCCCTGTTACCTAGCAGTAAAATAGGTACCTGGGTGTTAGTCAGCTGTCACGGGCTGCTTCCTGGAGGGTGGAGGCCTGGTCGAGGACCGGGCCGCGGGGACACTAAAGCCCCGAAATCATCTCGTGTCCCTGGAATACGATCCCCTGCCGCGAAGAATCGTTTTTTCATCCAAGTACACATTTTACTGTTGCGTTAAACAGAGGCTACAGTTAAGGAATTGCGCCCAGTAAATCCTCCCCGGCCAGGATACGAACCCATGACATAGCGCTCGCGGAACGCCAGGCGAGTGTCTTACCACTACACCACGGAGACTGCTAATTGTGTGTTAATAATGTAAGACGCCGAGACCAGCCACTTCACTTCTTCTAGAGAGTTTCAAGTCTTGTTTATTTCTTAAACATTTGCAGGAAATTGGTAATTGCTGCATGTTAACGAGCTAGTTAGAGAACCGTGATCGCCTTCGGTGTGGTAAAAAGGTACCTTAACCGGAGTATATACAGGATCTACCTTGAGGTGATTCCGGGGCTCAGCGACCCCGCGGCCCGGTCCTCGACCAGGCCTCCTGATCTAACACATACTTCCAGAAAGAAAGGAATGACCACAACCAAACTCTTTTTAAAAAGTAGCGCCAGAAGACCTAACGTTTAGTGATCACAACAAAGCAAACATTACAACAGTGAGGACAATAATAGCGTGGGCAACGAGACCTTTGAAACAAGGAATACCACACCGATAGAGATCAATATTCCCCTAACTACTGGTTATCTTCTTGAGGTTATCTTGAGATGATTTCGGGGCTTTTTAATGTCCCGCGGCCCGGTCCTCGACCAGGCCTCCACCCCCAGGAAGCAGCCCGTGACAGCTGACTAACACCCAGGTACCTATTTTACTGCTAGGTAACAGGGGCATAGGGTGAAAGAAACTCTGCCCCATTGGTGGTGGGTTATGTGGAATATAGTTGGGTCATGTCATCCCTGGTCAAGGCAGACGAGACTGCGTAGCTTGAGCCTGACAATACAGAGATTCTTGACTGCTCGCCTATAAATAATGAAGGATTTAAACTACTGAGACCGACACAGAAGCACTTAAATTGCTGTCTATGGGACGGAAACGAGAGTGAGATCTCATAATATACACACACGGGAAATACTGGAGGATCATGTTCTAAACGTGTACAATTAAATCAACTTCAAGTATGTTTATTGAGCCAAGAAAGAAATACATCTCAAAGGGAGTAGCTTAGACTATTTCTAACCCCCCCCCCCCAGTACAATTAAATCATAATACCCTTGAGTGAGAGATATGGCAGGAAGTGCAAAATTAATCCAAGGCAAAATAAGGGAGCCATAAGCACAATTAGAGATTAGGCAAACATCAGAGGCCTACGACCTTTCGGTCTCCTGTCAACAATAATACGATATGCCCGAAACGCTGTGCGTACTAGTGGCTTTACAAGAATGTAAATACTGTACTATCCAATGTATTCTCACAAACCCAATGTACCTTCTTGTATATATATAAATAAATAAATAAATAAATAAATAAATATGCCACTGGAACAACAGTGAAAGCTTTCCAGAGAAAACTGGACGAGCTTCTGGTGGTGATAAGGAATCAACCAGGCTGTCGGCCTAGTCCGAAAGCCGGCTACGAAGGTCTGCACAACCCTGGAAACACAAACCGTAACTGTCTCTATTTTCCGCTTGTTACAACTTGTAATAAAGTTGTTACGTCTTGGCTTAACGTGTTTATGACGTATTAGAACGTTGTTACAACTTGCTATATTGGTTGTTATAACTGGTTATTAGGAGGTGTTAAAACTTGTTCGAACGTTGTACCAACGTCGTAGTTTCGACGTGTGTGTTTGGCGGGAGGTAATTGTCTCGCTGACCAGTCACTATAGGGACGGCTCGCCACAGAATACGGTGCGGAGGTAGAACAACTTTCGAAATTGTTAACAGGTATACAACAGGTAAACTAAATAGGTAAATAGGTAAACTTTTATTTGCTCCGAATCTTGTAGATCTTTTAACTCGTGTGTTTCAAGATTATAGACAAAGAGTTACAATTATTTTTGTTATAACTCTTAAACCACTTATTCCTATAAATTATTATCCACACTATTATGGAAATAAACATTCCTTATTAAGGCTACTCAATAGCATAGTCGATAGCGCTACGGCCTCACACACACACATGGGGGACCAGGGTTCGAGCCTCCTAGAGCCCAGATGAATGGCACACTTAGTCCTAATATTTTAACATTGGACAATATATTTCTAATTCTTTTACTTGTCAAAAAAATTATTTCGAGTCTGCTTTCAGACCACTTATACAGTCTTCTGTGTTTCTTTAACATTTTTGTATATTTTTCTGAAGAGTTTAAGATTAATCTTTTTGTTACGATCTGTGAAGCTTTTGCCCATTTTATGCAATAGTTTAAGTTAACAATATTGATATAGTAAGCTGTTGTTGTCTAGCTTGAATATACGGCATGAAGATGTAGGCTGAGGAACAACTTAAGATGTAGGCTGAAGAACAACTTAAGATGCAAGCTGTGGAACAACTTAAGATGTAGGCTGAGGAACAACTTAAGATGTAGGCTGAGGGACAACTTAAGATGCAAGCTGAGGAACAACTTAAGATGTAGGCTGAGGAACAACTTAAGATGTAGGCTGAGGGACAACTTAAGACGCAAGCTGAGGAACAACTTAAGATGCAAGCTGAGGGACAACTTAAGATGCAAGCTAAGGAACAACTTAAGATGCAAGCTGAGGAACAACTTAAGATGAGGGGGGGAGTGGGGGGTGTTGCCTGTCAAATGCTTTATCTAATCTGATTATTATTGTTGCCTGTTCTTATATACCTCAAGTTTTGTTTCTTTAAATATTTTCTTACGTCTCGTAATCACCTATTGAACACGTCCCAGAAGTTTTTAATGGTGTAAGGAATAGGAAATAGGAATGAAAAGGACTGGGAGGATCTTCAATGGAGCAGGAGGAAATTGGACTCTGAAACTTTGTGCTTTCTAATACTTTGGTTATCTGTACTGTCTTGTTCCTTATACTTTGTGCTTTCTAATACTTTGGTTATCTGTACTGTCTTGTTCCTTATACTTTGTGCTTTCTAATACTTTGGTTATCTGTACTATCTTGTTCCTTATACTTTGTGCTTTCTAATACTTTGGTTATCTGTACTGTCTTGTTCCTTATACTTTGTGCTTTCTAATACTTTGGTTATCTGTACTGTCTTGTTCCTTATACTTTGTGCTTTATAACACTTTGGTTATCTGTACTATCTTGTTCCTTATACTTTGTGCTTTCTAATACTTTGGTTATCTGTACTGTCTTGTTCCTTATACTTTGTTCTCTTTATCTCAAGGCAGGACGTCACAGGAAAACTATTTCTTAAGTCACTCACACAAATCACTGCTCTTGTTGGCTGTAGATGTAAACCAGGTCATCAATCATGCATACACTTTGCTGTAATCTATTGGTAAACTAGTTCACCAAAAGTAAACTCGGTCAAAACCTGCAGGTAAACATTATAGCTGGAATATGTAAACATTTAGGTCACTTTCCATTAGTGAACACGTCACCTCCTAGTTGTGAACACGTCACCTTCCATGCCCAGAAGGGCATCTCCCCCACCTCCAGTGCCCAGAAGGGCATCTCCCCCACCTCCAGTGCCCAGAAGGGCATCTCCTCCACCTCCAGTGCCCAGAAGGGCATCTCCTCCACCTCCAGTGCCCAGAAGGGCATCTTCCTCACACGTTAGGCCGTTCACGTGTGACTGAATACCTTTCACTCTTGACCCGACTCCTCTTAAACATGCGTGTAATCACAAGATATAATTCATGGGTGACTGCTTTGTGTTGAGTCTTCGAGAAGTGAGTCTTTAATGTTGATTGGCTCTCGATTTATTGCCTAACTTTCCCTCACATCTCTATCAATAATTGAGCCTAAGCTGAAGAGATTGCTTCAACACGGATTTAAGAAAATCACTAAGGATTTGTAAGGAGAAAGTCTCTTGTCTCTGTGTCTCTCTTCCTCTCACCTTTCTTATATCCAGCAAACGTATGCCGTGAATATATATACATTGTCGCGTCGTTATTGCGTCGTTACAACGTAACGAATTAACGTTTTGGCTACATTGTGTGTTTGGAAGAGACGTCGACGTCACCAGAGATGGGAATCTCTGTACAAGTCATGAATGAGATTCTTCTAAGTATGCAAATACTGATTCTCTGACGCTAGTGAGCGTGGACACAGGTAGGGGACGAGAGCCAGACTTAGGGACCATGATGATAGCCAAGAGATATGAGATAAGGAGAATGAAGAAGGGAGATGACGAAGGGTGGAGAGAACGAAGGGGAGGAAGGGGGGTGAGAACGGCAGAGGTTCGTGACTTGCCCAGTACCCGTGGAAGGGGGACTAGGAGAGGGGGGGAGGGGGACCTCTGATGGAAGAGGAGGATGTACACAGTCGCAGGTCAAGAGGCTTCCGAGACGGGTCATGGGAAGAGATGAAAATCCATTCAGCTTCACAGTTTCAAGAGGCTTCCGGGGTTGGGATGAGAGAGGCGGGGGGGAGGGAGTATCCCAGGAGGCTGTGACAGGTGGAGGTAAAAGGGTAATCCAGTTATTATCCAACGTGAAATTGTTTCAGAATAGAATAGTGACAGTAGAATTAGGACGTCCCACTAGGAGCGGCTATAGGCTACGCCAGGCTAGTGTACACCACTATCTTCCTCCAGTGAGAGAGATCTTCCCCTCCAGTGAGAGAGATCTTCCCCCAGTGAGAGAGATCTTCCCCAGTGAGAGAGATCTTCCCCAGTGAGAGAGATCTTCCCCAGTGAGAGAGATCTTCCCCCCCAGTGAGAGAGATCTTCCCCCCCAGTGAGAGAGATCTTCCCCTCCAGTGAGAGAGATCTTCCCCTCCAGTGAGAGAGATCTTCATACAGAGAGATATCTTCCTCCAGTGAGAGAGATCTTCCTCCAGTGAGAGAGATCTTCCCCAGTGAGAGAGATCTTCCCCAGTGAGAGAGATCTTTCCCTCCAGTGAGAGAGATCTTCCTCCAGTGAGAGAAATCTTCCCCCAGTGAGAGAGATCTTCCTCCCAATGAGAGAGATCTTCCCCTCCAGTGAGAGAGATCTTCCCCAGTGAGAGAGATCTTCCTCTAGTGAGAGAGATCTTCCCCCCAGTGAGAGAGATCTTCCCCCCAGTGAGAGATATCTTCCCCCAGTGAGAGAGATCTTCCCCCAGTGAGAGAGATCTTCCCCCAGTGAGAGAGATCTTCCCCCAGTGAGAGAGATCTTCCCCCAGTGAGAGAGATCTTCCCCCAGTGAGAGAGATCTTCCTCCCAATGAGAGAGATCTTCCTCCAGTGAGAGAGATCTTCCTCCACTGAGAGAGATCTTCCTCCACTGAGAGAGATCTTCCTCCAGTGAGAGAGAGATCTTTCCTCCACTGAGAGAGAAATGAGATGTAAGGCCATCAGCTTCCTCCTTCTTCCTCTCAGCCTGATGGAGCGAGGGAGAGAGAAAAGAAGACATTGACAGAGTGAAACGGAAGGAGACAGCGAAGGAGAGAAAGTAGGTAAAATTAGAGAATGACAGAGAGCGTGAAATGGGAGAGTGTAGGAGAGAGAGAGAGAGAGAGACGAAGAATGAGAGAGAGAGAGAGAGACGAAGAATGAGAGAGAGAGAGACGAAGAATGAGAGAGAGAGACGAAGAATGAGAGAGAGAGACGAAGAATGAGAGAGAGAGACGAAGAATGAGAGAGAGAGACGAAGAATGAGAGAGAGAGAGACGAAGAATGAGAGAGAGAGACGAAGAATGAGAGAGAGAGACGAAGAATGAGAGAGAGAGACGAAGAATGAGAGAGAGAGACGAAGAATGAGAGAGAGAGACGAAGAATGAGAGAGAGAGAGACGAAGAATGAGAGAGAGAGACGAAGAACGAGAGAGAGAGAGACGAAGAATGAGAGAGAGAGAGACGAAGAATGAGAGAGAGAGACGAAGAATGAGAGAGAGAGACGAAGAATGAGAGAGAGAGAGAGAGAGAGAATATACCGGAGATATCCTAAAATCTTTAATTAACACTGATGAATAAGTTTCACCGATAAGATGACTTTTCGTATTTAGTCCGGACAGACAGTGACAAATTACAGGATTAGTGGAGCCGATTGCGATCGAGGAAGAACAAGGGAACATGATAAAAATTAACCAATAAAAGCAAGAAAAAGCGAAGGAGGAAGAATGATAAGACAATAAACGAACATTTGGATAAGAAAGACAAAATTTTTTTAAAGGAATTTAACGATTGTCAAAAAGTAAGAAAATCAAAAATAGAAAAGGTTAAAATAGGATTAAAAATATGAATGAAAAATATTGGAGGAACTAAAAGATATATGGAAAATATATTGATGATAAAAGGATTGTCTGATACTAAAGTGTCTTTACAAGGAGTGTAAGTGATGGTGTTGGGACTGACTGGCCAGCAGTGACTGGTCAGCAGTGACTGGTCAACACTGACTGGTCAGCAGTGACTGGTCAGCAGTGACTGGTCAGCAGTGACTGGTCAGCAGTGACTGATCAACACTGACTGGTCAGCAGTGACTGGTCAACACTGACTGGTCAGCAGTGACTGATCAACACTGGTAGAAGCTGCTGATTAGTGTCAATGTTTTTCTTACTGATGTGTTTAGTGATATTCAGGATGTGTGTCTTTGTAAATGGACTGTGTGTGTGTGTGTGTGTATGTGTGTGTGTGAGTGTATGAGTGTGTGTGTGTGTGTGTGTGTGTTCATTAAAAGTGTTCACCAAGATGTTCTTTTATAGTTGAACATCACCACTTTAGTTCTACTTTTAACACTATCATTAAATAAATGCAATGACTTAAGATCCCTTTATATTTATATATCAAAAATTTATATTGAGTTTGCGAATTCCTTCCATTTTCCATAACCGTTCTGGAATGAAAAATTAAATGAAATCCATTCCATTTGCCGTATTAACGAAGTTTTTCCTGCCATCTCTGTGACTTGCTTTTGTTTCTTGCTCATTCGTTTTATCACTGTGAACATTTCTTCCTACTTTGGGAACTCCCATAGAATCTTGAATGACTCTCAAAACCCCGAGCTTAAGCACATGATTGGCCAAGATCATTTTCAAGATTTGAGAAGAAGCATATGATTGGCCAAGATCATTTCCAAGATTCGAGAAGAAGCACATGATTGGCCAAGATCATTTTCAAGATTCGAGAAGAAGCACGTGATTGGCCAAGATCATTTTCAAGATTCGAGAAGAAGCACATGATTGGCCAAGATCATTTCCAAGATTCGAGAAGAAGCACATGATTGGCCAAGATCATTTTCAAGATTCGAGAAGAAGCACACGATTGGCCAAGATCATTTCCAAGATTCGTGAATAAGCACATGATTGGCTAAAAAAAATTGTGTTTTTTGATTCAGATTCTCGTGGAATTGCTGTGATTAACATCCATCTTGTACTGACACCTCGTCTTAAAGTCTTGCCAAGTATTATTTATTTATTTATTTATTTATTTATTTATTTATTTATTTATTTATGCATATACAAGAAGGTACATTGGGAATGTGAGGATACATAAAATGGTAATTACAATCTTGTAAAGCTACTAGTACGCGCAGCGTTTCGGGCAAGAAAGTTATATTAGGAAGCTATGTCACAGGGACACTGAAGATTACCGACACGTAACCAAACTGTCCTCACACGGGCCCCCCCCCCCTCAGTATCTGTACCCTTCGACCCCACAGTGTCAAAATAAGAAAGCTCTTATGAAGAGAATCCCTCCTACGATACTGACGTGTCTTGGGACTAGCGTAAAAAAAAATGGTCTTAAATAGTTAGATCGGGCGCCTAAGTTGGTCAGATCACGTGAATGGTCTAGTTACATAATGACACAACCAATTATGAGAAGAAATGTGTAGAATTCAATGTGTATAATTCAATGTGTAGAATTCAACGTGTAGAATTCAACGTGTAGAATTCAACGTGTAGAATTCAACGTGTAGAATTCAACGTGTAGAATTCAACGAGTAGAATTCAACGTGTATAATTCAACGGGTAGAATTCATTTAGTTCCATGGTGGAACTACTGACGTTCCCCAGGATACAACCCCCCACAACAGTTGCCTAACTCCCGGGTACCTATTTATTGCAAGGTGAACAGAGGTGTTAGGTGAAAGGAAAAATGTCCAACCATTTCACCCCACTCGGTTTATAGCCCGGTGTCCAGTTATAGCTGGGTGAACAGAGGCGGACAGTTAAGGATAATGCTTGATTAGTCCACACACCCTGTCCAGGATTCGAACCCGGTTGAAAAGAGCGTAAATGCTCTTTTGTGTATATCTCTATATATTATAGCAGATGATAGCAACAGAAATGAGAGCGGAATCATGGTACTGTTAAATCCAAACCAACATCAGAGAGAAACATGATGTTGGATATCAAGTTGGATATCGCTGTGATCCGTCAGTGTGGATATGATGTTCTACCTACCTTCAAGATCTTAATCCCATGAAGCGATCTCTTCAAATCCTCTACAAGACAACAGAAAGTATTCTCCAGCGGTGTCTCTTAAATGCTTAGCTCCTACCTATTTGCTTCTCCAAGTTCCTTCTATCTATTTTACTTTCCAATGTTCGAGTAGGTTTTATCATTGAAATATTTAATTATCCGTTGTCTCCGTTATCTACCCCCAATTTATCTATAATATAAAATTATTACAGATATAATTGTGATTGTTATCCTTGAAGTAACTACAGAGGAAGTATCGTCACAGCTTCCTTGAACAGAACTATCTCATTATTCAATTTAAACTGGCATTGAACAGCTGTGCCTCCTGTCTCATTCCTCCCCTCTCCATTCCAACCTTCTCCTCTGCTTCCCTTGAAGGACGTCACATCCCATCCCATCCCACCCATCCCACCGACTCACACACCCTACCCACACACCCGACACGGTTAAGCACACCTGAACTCCTCACCTTTGTACCTAAGGAGGGATCCCCCATTGTGAGAATCTCATTCTCAACCTCACTACTCAAGGAACCTGTCCTCCGTTCTCTCTCCTCACTTCAAGGCGTTCCAGAAGAGAAATCTCTCCCCTTAAGGACCCATCTCAGAGATCCAATGGTTGAGTACACGAGCTAACTTCAACAGACAACTCCTGCTCCAAGGCAGGACCTACTCCAAGGCAGGACCTACTCCAAGGCAGGATCTACTCCAAGGCAGGACCTACTCCAAGGCAGGACCTACTCCAAGGCAGGATCTACTCCAAGGCAGGACCTACTCCAAGGCAGGACCTACTCCAAGGCAGGACCAACTCCAAGGCAGGACCAACTCCAAGGCAGGACCAACTCCAAGGCAGGACCAACTCCAAGGCAGGACCTGCTCCAAGGCAGGACCTACTCCAAGGCAGGACCTACTCCAAGGCAGGACCTACTCCAAGGCAGGACCTACTCCAAGGCAGGACCTACTCCAAGGCAGGACCTACTCCAAGGCAGGACCTACTCCAAGGCAGGACCTACTCCCAGCGTGGTCTTAGCATTAACAAAAACCTACACGTTTCTGCCGTTCTTAAGAAAATGCTCAAAGTTCCGCTAAAATTTGTGTGGATCCCATTCCATGTTGGGGTCGGAAAACATGACTTTGTAGATCGATTGGCCACTGAGGCTTGCGGGAAAAAAACACTGATTATGACTTTGGACTATCTAATGCACTTATTAGAAACATACAAATTAAAGAAATTAATTCAGATTTAGAAAAATTCAGAAATGCCCAGAGACCTGAAAGCTGCAGTATTAAAAGCTATGAGAACTTTTGTAATAATAGGTATTTGTATGGTCAGCACAGTAACCGGACCAGGCAATGTGATGTAGTCATTGCGCGAATTCGCTTTGGCTATAGACACATTTGGCACGTTAGTGAGGCTGAGCCACTACCAGAATACTCAAATTGTAAACTCTGTGACAAACCTTTAATGCATTCACTAGAACACTATTTTGTTGAATGTGAAACCGTAAAAGATTTTAGACCTCCTGGCCTCTTGTACCACCAACTGTGTAACTATTTCATTGAATCTGGTGTTCTGGACGACATCCTAACAATTTATTTTTATAAATAAATTTACTTGTCCATTTTAAAGAAGAACAATTTTACTAATACTATTTTTAAGCTGCATCACTTATGAACCCATCCCTGCCCTTGTGTGGCAGTGCACAATAGAAAGTTGATTTTACATATTCATACATTAAAACAGTGACTGTAGCGATGATATGCATGTGCTTCAGCCTACAGTTTAGACTTATTGTCTTGTGTATGACCCTCTGTCCTGCGTGACAGTGAATACCAGCATTATCCTCACTTTAATAAGACTTAATTGAAGTCCTCAGATTAGGCAAAATTATAATTAAATTTTGTCAATAATGATAATAATGCTTCCAGTTCCTCTAAGAAAATCCCGTGTTCCTGGTAAGATTTCATGTGCTATGATCTCTTCATTAAAGATACACACCAAAACCATCACAAGAGGATCACATCCTAAACCAGTTCTTACTCTGAAAGATCCCCTTCAAATTACTCAGGACTTTCACTCATCAATGGCTTCACTCTCTATGACCTTGGCACCTAAGCAAGTTGAAATAAATATTTTTTTTCAGCAAAACTTTCACTCAGCGGGGCCCTCAGGAGTTCCTACACTCTGCAGAACCTTCGCTCTGAAATTTTTGCACTCGGCAGAGCACTCTCTCTCTCTCCTGTGAACTGCTTGGATTGGTTCGCCGCCAGTTTCCGGGTCGCGGGTCGCACGGGTCACTACACATGCATGAGGTCATGGGTCTCAACACACAGCTCTCCTGTCATGCCCACACCCCACCTGTACCCTGCCCCCACACACCACCTGTACCATGCCCCACACACCACCTGTACCCTGCCCCCACACACCACCTGTACCCTGCCCCACACACCACCTGTACCCTGCCCCCACACACCACCTGTACCCTGCCCCACACACCACCTGTACCCTGCCCCACACACCACCTGTACCCTGCCCCCACACACCACCTGTACCATGCCCCACACACCACCTGTACCCTGCCCCCACACACCACCTGTACCCTGCCCCACACACCACCTGTACCCTGCCCCACACACCACCTGTACCCTGCCCCCACACACCACCTGTACCCTGCCCCAGACACCACCTGTACCCTGCCCCCACACACCACCTGTACCCTGCCCCACACACCACCTGTACCTTGCCCCACACACCACCTGTACCCTGCCCCACACACCACCTGTACCCTGCCCCCACACAGCACCTGTACCCTGCCCCCACACAGCACCTGTACCCTGCCCCACACACCACCTGTACCCTGCCCCCACACAGCACCTGTACCCTGTCCCACACACCACCTGTACCCTGCCCCACACACACCACCTGTACCCTGCCCCACACACACCACCTGTACCCTGCCCCACACACACCACCTGTACCCTGCCCCACACACCACCTGTACCCTGCCCCACACACACCACCTGTACCCTGCCCCACACACACCACCTGTACCCTGCCCCACACACCACCTGTAGCCTGCCCCACACACACCACCTGTACCCTGCCCCACACACACCACCTGTACCCTGCCCCACACACCACCTGTACCCTCCCCCCCCCACACACACTACCAATATGCAAGTGTACCTAAGCCTGTGAAACCTGTACCATACCGCACTTTAAAAACTCGTACGTAAAGCTATTAATTGAAACTCAGAATTGCTGGATTTTATACAAGATCAATTCACGTCAGTTGTTCAAGCAAGCTGTTATTTATGTAGTTTAAGCTGCAAGAATCGAACGTGTTTGAACCTCAGTTATAAAAGAGACAAGGTTTCATGTCTCTAATACATTGCTACTAACAGAATCTTAAGTAAATGACGCAGGCGACCAAATGATTGATTGATGGCATGTCATTTAGTGATTGGATCTTGCAGGCTTCGTCGGGAGATTCATAAATTATTGTTCTTGACTCCTTATATGTAAGAGGATATCTGGTTAAGTATGTGATGGAAGGGTGTGTCAGAGTGTGGCTGGGGTGGTGTGCTGGGATGTGTTCACAGGGACCATACTGTGGTGTGCTGGGCTGTGATCTCAGGCTCCATACTGTGTGGTGTGCTGGGCTGTGATCTCAGGCTCCATACTGTGTGGTGTGCTGGGATGTGTTCACAGGGACCATACTGTGTGTGCTGGGATGTGTTCACAGGCTCCATACTGTGGTGTGCTGGGCTGTGATCTCAGGCTCCATACTGTGTGTGCTGGGATGTGTTCACAGGCTCCATACTGTGTGTGCTGGGATGTGTTCACAGGCTCCATACTGTGGTGTGCTGGGCTGTGTTCACAGGCTCCATACTGTGTGTGTTGGGCTGTGATCACAGGCTCCATACTGTAGTGTGCTGGGCTGTGATCTCAGGCTCCATACTGTGTGGTGTGCTGGGCTGTGATCTCAGGCTCCATAATGTGGTGTGCTGGGCTGTGATCTCAGGCTCCATACTGTAGTGTGCTGGGCTGTGACCACAAGCTCCATACTGTGGTGTGCTGGGCTGTGATCTCAGGCTCCATACTGTGGTGTGCTGGGCTGTGATCACAGTCTCCTCTCAACACACACACATGCTCCACACTGACAGGGTCTCCAGCACCCTCTCCGAGCACCATTCGACATCCTGACTACTTTCCTCTAACCTGTGATTCAATCTTGTATTATCTGAAAATTGTATTGTTCAACCACGTTATCCCTGACAGCTTCTCTGCCTTCACAAGACAGATAATATGAATCTCGCATCATGTAAATTGTAAATAACATTGCACGGGATGAAGGGGGCAGAATCGTTTACATTTGGATAACATCTTTTACAAAGTAACTCATCATGTTGACAGACAAGGCGGGTAAATTAGTGTGTAACAAAGACGAAAGAGAAATATTCTTTGATACCCATATCTATCTCTCTCTTGTCAAGATCAAATTGATCCAAACAATCGAAGCGCTAGGCCTTAAACATTACAATTTGTTTTGATCTGACAATCGTGCGCACGCGCGCGCACGCACACACACACACACACACACACTGACCTTTGAGTACTTGGTGGAGGTAGGGATAACCTATCCAAGGATGGGAGTGGAGGGGAAAAGACTGAATTACCGAAGAGGAAAATATGACGAGATGAGGAACTTCCTAATGGGAATACCGTGGGAAACAGAACTTAGAGACAAGAATGTGCAGGTCATGATGGATATTGTCACCCAAAAGTGCCAGGAAGCTGCAGACAGGTTTATCCCCGTCCAAAAGGAGAAAAACGAAAAACAACAGAAAAACCCATGGTTCAACCAGGAATGTAAGGTAGCGAAACAACTGAGTAAAAGAACATGGAGAAACTACAGAAATAACAGAACACCAGAGAGCAGGGAGAGGTACCAGAGGGCCAGAAATGAGTACATCAGAGTGAGGAGGGAAGCAGAGAGACAGTTTGAAAATGACATCGCGAGTAAAGCCAAGACCCAACCAAAGCTGCTCCACAGCCATATCAGGAGGAAAACAGCAGTGAAGGAACAAGTGATGAAGCTGCGGAAAGGGGAGAACAGATACACAGAGAATGACAAGGAGGTGTGTGAAGAACTCAACAAGAGATTCCAGGAGGTCTTCACAATAGAACAAGGAGAAGCCCCTGCACTAAATGAGGAGGCGGCAACCTTGGAAACCTTGGAGGAATTTGACCTCACCAGTGATGAGGTCAAAAGGTGTCTGCTGGAGCTAGATGTGACAAAGGCTGTTGGGCCTGATAGAATCTCACCATGGATACTAAAGGAAGGTGCAGAAGCACTAAGTGTGCCACTCTCTATGGTGTATAACAGGTCACTGGAAACAGGAGACTTACCAGAAAGTTGGAAGACAGCTAACGTGGTCCCAATATACAAAAAGGGTGACAGGCAAGAGGCACTGAATTACAGGCCAGTTTCCTTAACTTGTATACCATGCAAGGTGCTGGAGAAGATCGTGAGGAAAAGGCTCGTAGAGCATCTGGAGGGAAATAACTTTGTAACGCACCACCAACATGGGTTCAGAGATGGTAAATCGTGCCTCACAGGGTTAATAGAATTTTATGACCAGGCAACGAAAATTAGGCAGGAAAGAGAAGGGTGGGCCGACTGCATTTTCCTGGATTGCCAAAAAGCCTTCGACACAGTACCCCATAAAAGGCTGTTAAAAAAGTTGGAGCAACAGGCAGGAGTAAAAGGGAAGGTGCTCCAGTGGATAAGGGAGTACTTAAGCAACAGGAAACAGCGAGTAACGGTGAGGGGGAAGACATCAGAGTGGCGAGATGTCACCAGCGGAGTCCCACAGGGCTCAGTACTTGGACCCATCCTGTTTCTAATATATGTGAACGATCTTCCAGAGGGTATAGACTCATTCCTCTCGATGTTTGCTGATGATGCAAAAATTATGAGAAGAATCAAGACG
This sequence comes from Procambarus clarkii, assembly GCF_040958095.1. Classification (NCBI taxonomy): domain Eukaryota; kingdom Metazoa; phylum Arthropoda; class Malacostraca; order Decapoda; family Cambaridae; genus Procambarus; species Procambarus clarkii. The sequence continues at coordinate 23,004,311 of NC_091218.1, read as the reverse complement.
GATGAAGATAGGCAGAGACTACAGGATGACCTGGATAAACTGGAGGAATGGTCTAGAAAATGGCTGCTGAAGTTCAACTCTGGAAAGTGTAAGGTGATGAAATTAGGCGAAGGGAGCAGGAGGCTGAACACAAGGTATCATCTGGGAGGGGAAATCCTGCAAGAATCAAATAGAGAGAAGGATCTGGGGGTTGATATCACACCGAACCTGTCCCCAGAGGCCCACATCAAAAGAATATCATCAGCGGCATATGCTAGACTGGCCAACATAAGAACTGCCTTCAGAAACTTGTGTAAGGAATCTTTCAGAACCCTGTATACCACTTATGTAAGACCAATCCTGGAGTATGCAGCTCCAGCCTGGAGTCCATACCTAGTTAAACACAAGACAAAGTTAGAGAAGATTCAGCGGTATGCCACCAGGCTCGTCCCGGAACTGAGAGGATTGAGCTACGAGGAAAGGCTAAAGGAGCTGAACCTCACATCCCTGGAAAACAGAAGAGTAAGGGGAGACATGATAACCACCTACAAAATTCTCAGGGGAATTGACAGGGTGGACAAAGACAAACTCTTCTGCACGGGTGGGACACGAACAAGGGGACACAGGTGGAAACTTAGTACCCAGATGAGCCACAGAGACGTTAGAAAGAATTTTTTCAGTGTCAGAGTAGTTAATAAATGGAATGCACTAGGAAGTGATGTGGTGGAGGCTGACTCCATACACAGTTTCAAATGTAGGTATGATAGAGCCCAGTAGGCTCAGGAATCTGTACACCAGTTGATTGACAGTTGAGAGGCGGGACCAAAGAGCCAAAGCTCAACCCCCGCAAGCACAATTAGGTGAGTACAATTAGGTGAGTACACACACACACACACACACACACACACACACACACACACACACACACACACACACACACACACACACACACACACACACACATTTTCAAAGCGTTGTGCGACAAAGAGTACTGGGAAGACGGGACACCACGAGCGTAGCTCTCATCCTGTAACTACACTTAGGTAATTACACTTAGATAATTACACACACACACACACACACACACACACACACTAGCAGTATGGCATAGTATTTTCCCTGACAAGGTTAAACTTCCTTTACCTGTAGCCAGTGACTTAATACTGAACATTATATGTACAAACACATTAGCTTATGTATTTGTAATATATTTTCCTAGACAGGGTTCAAGATTTGTACTTTTCAAAGTACCCTGTATTTTGCCCTATGGGGAATTTATAGTGTCACAATACAGTGTATTATTTGAGAGGACAGGTATACAACCTATTCTACAATAGCGGGGCATCGTAGCATCACAGCATATATGGAATTACCTGTGGAATCCAAGTAGTTTAGGGTTCCTATTTAAATCCTTAGTCTCCTACGATTGTTAAAAAAAAGGGGGAAAATAATTGCACAACCTTTGTCACAATTATCAACATGTCAATTAGATAAATAATGAGATTTGAGACACTCGTGTCTTTACATGATGACGAAGGATGGGTGTCTTGGTTAGGTTAAGCACAGCTGGATTTGGCCAGTAACTGTATGGATGACCGCGCAGATAGTCTGATGGTTTTGAGGGAACTCTATAAGCTACATTAGAGTATACAATAGAGCTAGATACTATGTTGTTGCAACGGCGCGTTTGTGTGTTGAATACTGTTGCAGTCGATCGTGTGTCGAGCAATTTTGCAACCGTTCGTGTATGTTGAATGTTGTTGAAATTGTTAGTATATTAATTGATGTTGCAGTAATTCATGTACATTGCAATATTTGCTTCTTGCAGATTCCATCGTTACCTGGTTGATATCTAGCTTCAGTGACGTGGTTGATATCTAGCTTCAGTGACGTGGTTGATATCTGGCTTGAGTGACGTGGTTGATATCTGGCTTGAGTGACGTGGTTGATATCTAGTTTCAGTGACGTGGTTGATATCTAGCTTCAGTGACGTGGTTGATATCTAGCTTCAGTGACGTGGTTGATATCTAGCTTCAGTGACGTGGTTGATATCTAGCTTCAGTGACGTGGTTGATATCTAGCTTCAGTGACGTGGTTGATATCTAGCTTCAGTGACGTGGTTGATATCTAGCTTCAAAGACGTTGTTGATATCTAGCTTCAGTGACTTGGTTGATATCTAGCTTCAGTGACGTGGTTGATATCTAGCTTCAGTGACGTGGTTGATAACTAGCTTCAGTGACGTGGTTGATATCTAGCTTCAGAGACGTTGTTGATATCTAGCTTCAGTGACGTGGTTGATATCTAGCTTCAGTGACGTGGTTGATATCTAGCTTCAGAGACGTGGTTGATATCTAGCTTCAGTGACGTGGTTGATATCTAGCTTCAGTGACGTGGTTGATATCTAGCTTCAGTGACGTGGTTGATATCTAGCTTCAGAGACGTTGTTGATATCTAGCTTCAGTGACGTGGTTGATATCTAGCTTCAAGGATTTGGTTGATATCTAGCTTCAGTGACGTGGTTGATATCTAGCTTCAGTGACGTGGTTGATATCTAGCTACAGTGACTTGGTTGATATCTAGCTTTAGTGACCTGGTTGATATCTAGCTTCAGTGACGTGGTTGATAACTAGCTTCAGTGACGTGGTTGATAACTAGCTTCATTGACGTGGTTGATAACTAGCTTCAGTGACGTGGTTGATAACTAGCTTCAGTGACGTGGTTGATAACTAGCTTCATTGACGTGGTTGATAACTAGCTTCAGTGACGTGGTTGATAACTAGCTTCAGTGACGTGGTTGATATCTAGCTCCAGTGACCTGGATATAATATCCGGCTCCAGTGACCTGGATATAATATCCGGCTCCAGTGACCTGGATAATAATATCCGGCTCCAGTGACCTGGATAATAATATCCGGCTCCAGTGACCCGGATAATAATATCCGGCTCCAGTGACCTGGATAATAATATCCGGCTCCAGTGACCTGGATAATAATATCCGGTTCCAGTGACCTGGATAATAATATCCGGCTCCAGTGACCCGGATATAATATCCGGCTCCAGTGACCTGGATAATAATATCCAGCTCCAGTGACCCGGATATAATATCCGGCTCCAGTGACCTGGATAATAATATCCGGCTCCAGTGACCCGGATATAATATCCGGCTCCAGTGACCTGGATATAATATCCGGCTCCAGTGACCTGGATAATAATATCCGGCTCCAGTGACCTGGATATAATATCCGGCTCCAGTGACCTGGATAATAATATCCGGCTCCAGTGACCTGGATAATAATATCCGGCTCCAGTGACCTGGATAATGATATCCGGCTCCAGTGACCTGGATAATGATATCCGGCTCCAGTGACCCGGATATAATATCCGGCTCCAGTGACCCGGATATAATATCCGGCTCCAGTGACCCGGATATAATATCCGGCTCCAGTGACCCGGATATAATATCCGGCTTCAATGACCACTCTTGACTGAAACCTTCAAGCTTGGTGGTCATTTTTATACATTGTATTTTGCACCCAATTTATCCCGAGACATATGTTGTGTAAATTCAGGGTGAAAGTCGGATAATATTTTAGTGTTGTATATAATAATATATCCGGATTTAACCATGTGTAACGCGGACATGTCCGGTTGATGGAAGATCTGGAGTCTTTGTGGAGGGAATTAGAGCAACAGACACCTTGTTGCTGACTGTTGTATTTTCAACGGTGGTTGATGAGTTATTATGGTCTTATCTCTGGAAACATACACCGTAACTGGACCCTTATTTTCAGTTTGTTACAACTTGTAATAAAGCTGTTGCATCTTGGCTTAACGTGTTTATGACGCAAACGTCATAAACACGTCGTTAGAACGTTGTAACGTGTTTAACACACGTTAAACATAAACACGTCGTTAGAACGTTGTTACAACGTGTTATATTGGTTGTTATAACTTGTTAGAAGGTGTTATAACTTGTTAGGTGTTAAATCTTGTTCGAACGTTGCAGCAAGGTCGTAGTTTCGGTGTGTGTTTGGCGGGATGGAACCATTTTCGTCGTTTTGCATCTTGCGGGGTCGGGGTTCGATTCCCTAATAATCCAAGTGGCACTGTTGTTGTTTTTTTCTTCCCCCCCCCCCCCGGCCTCGTACACCTTTTGGCATGGTGTGCCTTGAACTAGTAATTATTATCATAAGGGTCATTATTAGGAGAAGGTGCCGAGTCAATACGACCATATAGCACCCTGAAGGGACTTGGGGGGGGGGGGAATGTCACAGGACGGTAGGGAAGATTGGGGCCCTATTACTCGGACCATTAGGGATCGAACCCCGTCCTGCAAGAAGCGAGACCGTCACTATATCGACCTGGGCCAAGGATTCGTTACTTGCGTGTCCACCTACGGAACCTATAGATCTTTCCTCGATCATGGGGACTTAGTGTGCTTGTATGAAACACTTTGTAAACTTTCAAAGTTCACAACTTCAGTTTGTTATTGTTTTACACATCCTCGTAGCGCCTTGAAGGAGCTCGTAAACTGTTTCATAATAGCAAACGTAAGCAGCTGTGATTTACGAATGATGTAACTACATCATTCGTAAATGATGTAGGTACATCATTTACAATGTAAATGATGTACATTTATGTACATCAGGCAACAGTATAAGGGGGGTAATAGTGTGTATCAGGCAACAGTATAAGGGGGGTAATAGTGTGTATCAGGCAACAGTATAAGGGGGTAATAGTGTGTATCAGGCAACAGTATAAGGGGGGGTAATAGTGTGTATCAGGCAACAGTATAAGGGGGGTAATAGTGTGTATCAGGCAACAGTATAAGGGGGATAATAGTGAGACCTTGCGGTTACCTTGCGATGATTTCGGGGCTCAACGTCCCCGCGGCCCGGTCCTCGACTAGGCCTCCTGGTTGCTGGGCTGGTCAACCAGGCTGTTTCCCAGGAAACACAAACCGTAACTTTCTCTATTTTCCGCTTGTTACAACTTGTAATAAAGTTGTTACATCTTGGCTTAACGTGTTTATGACGTATTAGAACGTTGTTACAACTTGCTATGTTGGTTGTTATAACTGGTTAGGTGTTAAAACATGTTTGAACGTTGTATCAACGTCGTAGTTTCGGTGTGTGTTTAGCGGTTTGGACGCGGCTGCTCGCAGCCTGACGTATGAATCACAGCCTGATGGATCAGGTATCCTTTGGAGGTGCTTATCCAGTTCTCTCTTGAACACTGTGAGGGGTCGGCCAGTTATGCCCCTTATGTGTAGTGGAAGCGTGTTGAACAGTCTCGGGCCTCTGATGTTGATAGAGTTCTCTCTCAGAGTACCTGTTGCACCTGTGCTTTTTAACGGGGGTATTCTGCACATCCTGCCATGCCTTCTGGTCTCATGTGGTGTTATTTCCGTGTGCAGGTTTGGGACCAGCCCCTCTAATATTTTCTACGTGTAAATTATCGTATACCTCTCCCGCCTGCGCTCAAGAGAATACAGATTTAGGAATTTTAGTCAGTCTCAATAGTTTAGATGTTTTACTGAGTGGATTCTAGCAGTAAAGGATCTCTGCACGCTCTCCAGGTCACCAGTTTCTCCAACTTTGCAAGACAAGCAAAACGCTGATGTAATTCACACAGACTTTACAAAAGCCTCAAGAAATGTGACCATGGTGTTATTGCACACAAAAATGTGTTCAAAAGGAATTTGAATTACAATTCCTTGACAAAGAGAACCCAATGTGTATCTTCTTGAGGTTATCTTGAGATGATTTCGGGGCTTTTAGTGTCCCCGCGGCCCGGTCCTCGACCAGGCCTCCACCCCCAGGAAGCAGCCCGTGACAGCTGACTAACTCCCAGGTACCTATTTACTGCTAGGTAACAGGGGCATTCAGGGTGAAAGAAACTTTTGCCCATTTGTTTCTGCCTCGTGCGGGAATCGAACCCGCGCCACAGAATTACGAGTCCTGCGCGCTATCCACCAGGCTACGAGGCCCCCCTACCTCTGGTGTAGTTGTGAACAACGATGGTGGAAATTCAATGGGTCACAGAAAATAATATGGAACTTACCGAAAACAAGTTCCAGCTCCTGAGCCACAGAAAAAAAATTAAAATACGAAAACGGAAACCACGTACAAAACGCAGCCAAATCATAACACAGAACGTAAAAAGCGGTGTAAATGACAGCAGGCAGAAAAATATATATTAGTGACCAATTGTCACGCTTCCATTTTGTGTTCAAACAATGTCGTGAAGGCATGACATATTTCTGCAAGGTCCGTCGCCCATGTAGGTAGTAGCTTCGTCACTACGCGAGAGACACACTCTTTGACCCGCTGTTCCACACCCACACACACACACACACACACAGACACCCACACACACACACACACACACACACACACACACACACACACACACACACACACACACATACACACATTAGACAGGAATGCATTAGGCAGTGATGTGGTGGAGACTGACTCCATTCACAGCTTCAAGTGTAGATACGATAGAGCCCAGTAGGCTCAGGAATCTGTACACCAGTTGATTGACAGTTGAGAGGCGGGACCAAAGAGCCAAAGCTCAACCCCCGCAAGCACAAATAGGTTAGTACACACACACACACACACACACACACACCCACACACACACACACACACACACACACACACACACACCCACACACACACACACACACACACACACACACACACACACACACACACACACACACACAGTGTAATCTACTTGGTTTTTGCGATAAAGCCACAAAGATCTTACAAGAAAGAGATGATTCGGGTGACTGCATTTATCTGCTCTGTAATAAAAGGCTTTTAACAGTTCCACACCAGAGACTGTTCTGGAAGCCGGAACACGCTGCATGGCGTGGGTGACAGGAATGACCTGGATAAGAACTGTTTTAACTGACGGATAATTGGGGTCAATAATCAGAGGAAATGTATTATCCTGGATTAATGGTACCAGAGGAGTACCACAGGGCTCAGTTCTAGCACCTGTGATGTTCGTTGTCTACAGAAACGATCGAAAACAGAATGCAGCATTGTATGAATATGTTTTGCTGATGAAGCTAAACTACTAGGGGAAGATAAGACTGACGATGGTCGAGCCCTTCAAGATGACTTGGACAACATAAGTTTATGGAGCAACACTTGGCAGACGGAATCCAATGTGAATAAATGCCACGTTATGGAATGTGGAATAAGAGAAAATGGGAGACACACACAGCCTACAAATTATATGAAAAGGTACTATAAGAACCCCGGTAAAGATAGAACTTTTTAACGAAAACGAATTTTAAACGAAACGCTTTGCGTAATAGTGGCTTTAGCTGCCCGAAACGCTTTGCGTAATAGTGGCTTTAGGCATTGTATGTACTAGCTCTATCTATTAATCCAACAAACTTTGTAAAATCTCTTGTATGTACCTTACCTAAATAAACATTTATTTATTTATTTATTTAATTAGGGGTGATTCTAGATGCAGACGACGAGTCACAACGTGGCTGAATTAATGATGACCAAACCACGACTCAGAAGATGGAGAAGCGACGATGTTTCGGTCCGTCGTGGATCCTTATCATGTCGTGTGGCTCACTATAGATGTAAAGTGCCTTGTATAGTGACTGTTGTGAGCCTCTTGTTGATCACTTGTCACACAAATATTATTGATGTGTGTATTTGTGTGGGTGATTAGATATGTATGTGTATGTATATATGTATACATATATATATATATATATATATATATATATATATATATATATATACATATATATATATATATATATATATATATATATATATATACGTATATTCTTGAAACCTGTCTCTTCAAGAACAAGAGGTCATAGAGTCACGCTAAGGAAACAAAGGTGCCGAAAAAATATTATTTTTTTTCTTTTTGTTAATAGAGTACTAGACGATGGGGGGGGGGGGAGAGGGAGGGAATTATCAGGCGCCAAGCCATCACGGCTATATAGCACTGGGAAGGGGTTAGGATAAGGATTTGGGATGGGACGGAGGGAAGTGTCGGAAAATCCGACACCATTTAATAATCATACAGATAATAACTGTATTACCAACAAGTTAACCATAGAAAACGTAACTTGTAGTGGAATTACCATCTAAAGAAAACGGGATATCATCACCACATACCATTATAATTCACCAGCTATTCTGCTGGGAATTATTCTTAAATACATTAGTCTTTGGACTTTACCATCATAAAACATCTTATATAAATTAACTTAATTATCAATATTAAAGTAGAGTAAATGTGACCCTTCTATCACTTTCTGAAATGTGGACAATGTAAGCCAGGCGTCAGAGTGAGGAGGAGGGCAGCCATTGTTGTTATTGAGACCAGAGGCTCACACGGGAGCAAATACGGCTCCTGTTAAATTTACTTGGACGTAGTGTTATGGAAACCAAAGGTGTACCATTTTTCAACACGCTGTCTACAAATTCAAGTTAAGTGTCTATCCGAAACCCGTTTATCATTCATTTATGGCCATTAATGTCAGGATATAGGGTGACCCGGTTAGATCGCGAAATCGCCTCATACTAAAGGTAATTAAGCCAGGTCTTCAATGTTCTGTATAGTGTTTTCTCTGATATAGCTTGTCATATATAGGATTCTGGCTTCACAGCTAGCGCACTTTTGACAGGTCAAGACGAGGATGCAAGATTATGTGCACCAGTTACTGGGTGATAGAAGCTACCTCAAAGAGGATAATTTGGTGTCTACACTCTAGTTATACCTGGTGGACTAACCTGCTGTACTATAAGAGAAGGAACCTCATCAATGTATGTAGCTATTACTGTAATTTGATTGGCTGCATATGTGTAATATAAACCCCCCCTAATGTGTAGAGGATCGATTTGTGAGATTATGAGATTATTGCAGAAATACAGTCCACTTATCATTATACAAATTGCTATCGAAGTATATAAATTAACGTAAATATAAATTCATATAAATTAAACAAATATAAATCTCACAGGTCGGTTCCCACATTATTTGGTCATCTTCGAACCGGATGACGGATTATTTGATCCTTGTGAACCCACATTTGGTCATCTTAGTACCGGATGAACCAGTTAACCAGTGGATTCATTAAATATGCTAGTGCAGTGTTATTTAAACAAAGCCAGCAGTCAAGACGGCAGCGTAGCCTCGAGGGAGCTCAGGAGCCTCCCTCAGCCCAGTTCAGCTTCGTCAGCGGTTTCATGCACACCCACAGATATTTGGTGGCGTGTTATTTCGTGAAATGACAGCGCTAATATAGAATCCAGCCAAATTAGTGACTGTGTCTTCGCGAGATTGTTCACGGATTTCGTGGTGTTACATTTCGCGAGAGATTATCTACGAATTTTGTGGACTTTATTTCGCGAGGTCACTAATAATATTTAATACTTCTAGATAATATTAGAAGTTTCATAGAGGCTAATTAAGAGGCTATTAACAATAATTGTGTATATTATTTCTCCAAAATAGAGAATTATTTCATATATATTGCACTAGTGATCACAGTATAATATTTACTAATTGCCAACCCACAACAGGGTAGGATATGACTAGTTGAACTATTATTGTTCATCCTAGTCCCATTATTACAATAGTCAGTTGTACTATATTGATCAACCTAACACCATTAATGAATGGTGCAAACCCTATTTTGGGTGTAATTTTTATCAACTCGAGTTGAGTTGTATATATAATAAATTACTTATGATCATTACACCTTTGAGTGATTAATTAGTGTCTCTACCATCCTAGGGTGATATAGAAGAGCTAACCTAAAGGTACTTCCAGTGACACTGGTTTATCACTCAAATCATTAGTGTGTATGATTGTATATATATAATGTGTATTAATTTTAAGTGCTAACCTCTAGTAGAGGTAGGATTATTGCCTAGTGAGTGCAGAATTTAACCCTAGGCTACCATCAGTGCTTGTTCAGTATTATGAGCAGCCCAAATACAAGTCCCACAAGGCTTCACCAACGAGCCAGTATGGATAATGCAGGGAGAATGAAAAGAACCCTTGCAGGTCTTAAAGGCCACTTAACAAGACAGATCAAGAAATGTGAAGATTTGTCACAACAATCTCAAGTTGATTATGCTGACCTGGAAAGCTATTATCAAGCAGCTGCAGGTAAATTTGAGCAAATCAAATGTCAAATAGCAACATATGTGGCTGAACTTGCCAACACCAATTTATCAGAAACAGAAATAGACGACATTATGGTTGATCTTGCGAATTATGAAGATCACACTCAGGCCACGTTACAGCCTTATGTCAAATTAATTGCCCAGAACAAGGCAACAGCAACAACAACAACAGTTGCATCTAATACGAGTCAAGCAGAAGCTCGACTCCCTCCAATTAATTTACCCACTTTCTCAGGAAAAGATGAGGAAGATTGGGATGAATTTTGGAACAAATTCGTTGACCTTGTAGACTCAAAACAATCTTTACCAAAGAGTAGTAAATTCTCTTATTTGCAAGGCCAATTATCAGGTGAGGCTAAAACAGTAGTATCCCATCTGAGATTAACTAATGACGGCTATGATCTGGCAGTAAAACTCCTCAAGGATAATTATGCTGATCCAGAAGTAAGAACATCACATTTAGTTCATGAGCTGTTGCATTTACCCCCACCGGAGGCTTCAGCTGATTCACTCCAAGTCTTCAAGCTGGAGGTAGAATCATTGATCAATGCCCTCAGCCTGACAGCAGATACAAACGGGGCTGAGTGGGTCTTGAAAATAATTGTCCAGGAGAAAATACCTAGGGACATATTGAGACAAATGAGTGCTCATTACAATAAAAGCATCTTATCCATGAGTGAAATATCTGAAGGTTTAAAGTCAGTAGTTCATCAATTACGAACACATGACAAATTAAAACCACCAAGTAAACCCTCAGAAACCAATAATAGTAAACCACAGAGTACCAAAGGTACTCCAAATCAATCTAGACAATATAATTCAACACCAAAGTGGAACAGTGGCAGTGTGGGCGTATATGCAGTGGGACCCTCCAAGCCTATAGTTACTGTGTCACCCAAGAACATGACACCAAAGGGTACAGGAAGCTATGGAACATGTTTGTTCTGCAATGAGAAACATTCAATGTACCACTGCTCTAATTTTCCTGATAGTGACGCCCGTGTTGAGCGACTCAAAGATTTGCAACATTGCACGAGGTGCCTCAGGAAACATAACATCAAGGATTGTGATACCCAATTACACCCTTGTAATAGGTGTAACAAAGGTCAGCACCATGCAGCATTGTGCAGAGACACCAAAACAACGTCTCCAAACCCCAAGGTGGAAGATAGCATTCCCACCACAGTACAGTACTGCAAGGTGCAACAAACAAAGAGTGTCCAATCAGCAAAGTCTAAAGGTAATACGATTTTGCCTACTGCCCAAATTACCATCCTGAATAAGAGGGCCAAGGTCCATACCCGTGGGTTGTTTGACCAAGGATCCCAAAGAACATACATCACTAAAAGGTTGGCAGATGAATTACAATTAAGGCCTGTAGCCCAGATGTCATTCAACATCTCAGGGTTTGTAACAGATGCAGGACCTCAAGTCTACCAGGTGGTACAACCATCAGTACGCTTAGGCAGGTACGTCTGTCGAGTACAAGCCATTGTGGTGGACAAAATACCAGTAGACCTACAAGTTCAAGGTCTGCGAGCAACAGCCAAATTCCTGAGAAATAGAGGAATAAAATTGGCAGATAATATTAAGTCTGATCACCTCACCGACTTCGGTCTCTTTGTAGGGACAGACTATTGTCATCGATTCATCGGTAGCCCTACTAAATATCAGGGTATAACCATGTTAAACTCTGCAGGAGGTAAATTACTCTCAGGCCCAGTATCAAGCCTGAGGAGACCTATGCCTGCAGATAAACAATACCAGTAGAAACCTAAATTTGTCAGCTGATTATATTTCTCCAGTAGCATTATACTAAGGAGATTACAGCTGACTATACCAACAGAGGTTGATGTTAGTATCATCATTTAAAGCTGAAGATGAGTTCATGAGGCCTCAGTGGCAAATCAGTGAACAGTAGCCTAAAACAGCTACAAGTCACTGCGACCAATGTCACTGAACCCACTGCAGTCTCAGAACCATACTTTACTTTAATGATGAGCTATTCAATCCTCTGAATCAATTAACTAAATTAAACCCTAATAAATCTGATGACTGATTTGATACATTTATTATTTAATCAAGATGTATTCCATGGGCCTCAGTGTTTATATATCAGTGACCAGTTACCTGAAGAAACTTCAAGTTATATCTAATGTCACTGATCTCACTGCAGTCCCTGAATCATACTTGACTGTAGTACTTGATCACATCCAGTCTTCTGGGTTAAATAATATGTAATAAGGCTTGAATATTAGCCTTTCAAGAGTTGACAGGGAAATGAAATCGCATTAGACTTCTAACCCCTGCAACTCTAGTACGGGACATCCGTCCTGTACGAACAGACGCACAAATGTGTGATTACTAACTATAATTCGAAGGAGGAGTATCGGTGTTCGTCTGTTCTAATTAGGACTTCGACCCGTGAGCAGCCCCTGGGGAATTATGTCGGAAAATCCGACACCATTTAATAATCATACAGATAATAACTGTATTACCAACAAGTTAACCATAGAAAACGTAACTTGTAGTGGAATTACCATCTAAAGAAAACGGGATATCATCACCACATACCATTATAATTCACCAGCTATTCTGCTGGGAATTATTCTTAAATACATTAGTCTTTGGACTTTACCATCATAAAACATCTTATATAAATTAACTTAATTATCAATATTAAAGTAGAGTAAATGTGACCCTTCTATCACTTTCTGAAATGTGGACAATGTAAGCCAGGCGTCAGAGTGAGGAGGAGGGCAGCCATTGTTGTTATTGAGACCAGAGGCTCACACGGGAGCAAATACGGCTCCTGTTAAATTTACTTGGACGTAGTGTTATGGAAACCAAAGGTGTACCATTTTTCAACACGCTGTCTACAAATTCAAGTTAAGTGTCTATCCGAAACCCGTTTATCATTCATTTATGGCCATTAATGTCAGGATATAGGGTGACCCGGTTAGATCGCGAAATCGCCTCATACTAAAGGTAATTAAGCCAGGTCTTCAATGTTCTGTATAGTGTTTTCTCTGATATAGCTTGTCATATATAGGATTCTGGCTTCACAGCTAGCGCACTTTTGACAGGTCAAGACGAGGATGCAAGATTATGTGCACCAGTTACTGGGTGATAGAAGCTACCTCAAAGAGGATAATTTGGTGTCTACACTCTAGTTATACCTGGTGGACTAACCTGCTGTACTATAAGAGAAGGAACCTCATCAATGTATGTAGCTATTACTGTAATTTGATTGGCTGCATATGTGTAATATAAACCCCCCCTAATGTGTAGAGGATCGATTTGTGAGATTATGAGATTATTGCAGAAATACAGTCCACTTATCATTATACAAATTGCTATCGAAGTATATAAATTAACGTAAATATAAATTCATATAAATTAAACAAATATAAATCTCACAGGTCGGTTCCCACAGGAAGGAATGGTACCCAACAACTTGGACGGTCGGGGATTGAACGCCGACCTGCATGAAGCGAAACCGTTGGGGGGGGGGGGAGGTGTTGAACAAGTCGTGGTGAGTCGGCGAGGCCATCACCATGAAGCTTGTAGTTTTGTATCCACAACGTACCAAAATAAGGGGTACAACTCTAACCCGAGCCACCCACCTAACATAGCCAACCTAGTCATAGAAAACGGGGATAAATCGATTCCTAAGCTCCAGATAGGTCTAAAGGGTTTACTGTCTATAGATATTCAATAATGTAAACTTGGAGAGGGATCAGCTTCCTGGCTGCAGAGTTTACACGTGGAGTATGAGGCCGCTCTCCCCTCATAGCGGGCAGTAGGGATGTGAGGGAGTATGAGGACGCTCTACCCTCATAGCGGACAGTAGGGATGTGAGGAAGTATGAGGCCGCTCTCCCTCATAGCGGGCAGTAGGGATGTGAGGGAGTATGAGGCCGCTCTCCCTCATAGCGGGCAGTAGGGATGTGAGGGAGTATGAGGACGCTCTACCCTTATAGCGGGCAGTAGGGATGTGAGGGAGTATGAGGCCGCTCTACCCTCATAGCGGGCAGTAGGGATGTGAGGGAGTATGAGGACGCTCTACCCTTATAGCGGGCAGTAGGGATGTGAGGGAGTATGAGGCCGCTCTACCCTCATAGCGGGCAGTAGGGATGTGAGGGAGTATGAGGACGCTCTCCCCTCATATTTATTATTAACATCTTTATTGACAAAATTAATTACAATTTTGCCTAATCTGAGGATTTCAATTTAAGTCTTATTAAAGTGAGGATAATGCTGGTATTCACTGTCACGCAGGACAGAGGGTCATACACAAGACAATAAGTCTAAACTGTAGGCTGAAGCACATGTATATCATGGTTACAATCAATGTTTTAATGTATGGATATGTGTAAACAGCTTTCCATTGTCCACTGCCACATAGCGGGGGAGGGGAGGCGGTCGGCCGAGCGGACAGCACACTGGACTTGTGATCCTGTGGTCCCGGGTTCGATCCAGGGAGCCGGCGAGAAACAATGGACAGAGTTTCTTTCACCCCTATGTCCCTGTTACCTAGCAGTAAAATAGGTACCTGGGTCTTAGTCAGCTGTCACGGGCTGCTTCCTGGGGGTGGAGGCCTGGTCGAGGACCGGGCCGCGGGGACACTAAAGCCCGGAAATCATCTCAAGATAACCTCAAGATAACCAAGATAGCGGGCCGTAAAGATGTGTGGGATCAGAAAAAAAATCGAATACAAAGAGTTTTAAAATGGTGAACAGGAGTAAATGGCCATTGAAGATCAGGAACGATAACCGTTTTTAAGATAGCCTGATATGAGGGTGGGGTGTGTGGGCGGGTAGGTGGGGGTGTGGGTGGTGTGTGAGGAGGGGGGGGCAACACCCCCCCCCCTAATATAAACAAATCACCAGCCCGTACTGTACGGATATCTCATCTCTCCCGCTCATTAAGCCCCATATCCTCACTATCACACCACAGGACTTTCTACCTTAAAGACACCTGTGACTTAGCCGGGACTGTCGCACCTAACCATTTGAATATTTTATCTGCTGATTTCAAATCATTTCGTAATTGAACAGTTTCAAAATGTATAGGACATATTTTGTGGCACGTTTCATAATTCGTCGTAGTTGTTCAGTGTGTTCAAAACACCTCTGTACTTTTGCTTTGCTATCGTGAGGCTTACTTTACAAAGTACATTCGTGTACTTTGCTATCGTGAGGCTTACTTTAGAAAGTACATTCGTGTACTTTGCTATCGTGAGGCTTACTTTGCAAAGTACATTCGTGTACTTTGCTATCGTGAGGCTTACGGCGGCCTCACGATAGCATGTTATTGGTCAAACTGGTGTTTTTGTAATTGTCAATTTTGTTTGCCAGGTTTTATCCAATTTTTTTTCTCTTTTTAATTGTCGGGGAGTTCCATATAGGTTCCATTTTTTCTCCTTTTTAATTGGTTTAAACTTCCATTCTTACACGCTAAAAAATTAGCGTTTGTTCAGAAAAACCCATTTTGCAGAATTTTAGATTATGGTTTATCTCTCTCTCTCTCTCTCTCCCTCTCTCTCTCTCTCTCTCCCTCTCTCCCTCTCTCTCTCTCTCTCTCTCTCTCTCTCTCTCTCTCCCTCTCTCTCTCCCTCTCTCTCTCCCTCTCTCTCTCTCTCTCTCTCTCTCTCTCTCTCTCTCTCTCTCTCTCTCTCTCTCTCCCTCTCTCTCTCTCTCTCTCTCTCTCTCTCTCTCTCTCTCTCTCTCTCTCTCTCTCTCTCTCTCTCTCTCTCTCTCTCTCTCTCTCTCTCTCTCTCTCTCCGTCTTTCATTGTTTTGTTTCACAGTTTAACAGCTGGTAATGCTAATATTGTCTCTGTCACTCAACATGTGTGATCTTATATGTAGCAATATGTGTGTATGTGTAACTTGCTGTCTCACTTATCATATTTGTATACACCGCATGTCCAATGTCTATATAATAGTGATACCTCCTCTTGGTGCAATTGTAGGGGGGGACCCATAGCCTCGGAGATGAGAATAAAGGGTATACAGAGAAGACCTTACGGATTCTTCCTGAACTCTTGAGTATTTTCTTCTCCTATCACTCCTACTTTATTATTATTTTATACAGTTTGATTTATTTATGCATTATATATAGTGTGTGTATCACGAAAATAAACACGTGATTAAAAATGTGACAGTGTCAGACTACGGAGGAAAATTGAAACAGGAATTTCTTTAAGTACTTTCGTATATTAATACATCTTCAGAAGGAGTAATGCATCTTCACTCCTTCTGAAGATGTATTAATATACGAAAGTACTTAAGGAAATTCCTGTTTCAATTTTTTCTCCGTGGTCTGACACTGTCGCATTATATATAATGTATATGCCTTTGCTGCTTGCATATCTAATCAACTAATTGCTCTCACCACTAACGCCTAGTGTAAAGTAGTGAGGTGTTGTGTACCAGACTGTATCGTGGCACTCTCCGGAGTGATAACAGCTGGAGTACATAGCCAGGGGCGCTGGCACTCATTGGTCCACTATGGGGGTTACGCAAATTAATAATTTACATAAATAATGATTTACACAAACTAATTTATATAAATAAAGGTATATACTATGTTATAACACAACTTTGCAAAATAAAAATATATATGTGATGACACTAAAAAAAAAATAAAAGAAGTAAACTGCATTTGTAGCAGAAAATGGTAAAAAATATTCTAGGATTTAATTCTCTTCTCCAAGGCTTATCAATATATAAAAATTAGGATGTCCGACCTTGGAGGCCAGATACTTATGGGCAAGCTTCACCTAATATTTAACAGTAATTGCTGTTGGGTACATGCCAAACATGGGCACGTCGGGGCCGGCATGAATGAAACGAGTGCCACTTGACACAGCACCAAAGCAACCCCCTATGACGAATCTTGCAGTATCCTATTATTAAGGGACTTTGAATTATAAATATTCTTCTCGCTATAATATAAAACATTTTGCACTGATGTCCAGAATGATTTTTTTTATCATATTTTACATATAGTAGCCTGAAATATGTTTATGAAGTCATATTCAACTTCAATTCCTCCAATTACTGTCTCCGGGTCTCGTCAGAAAGCCGTCCACGTGGCTTAGAGATTGGTCTCGAGAGAGACATTGAGACACAGTCAAAGATTAAGAGAGATGCACAGAGACAGGCAGACATTCTTACAGAGAGACAGCGTCAGAGACAGACTGAGACAGTGAGAGTCAGACACAGAGAAACAGAATGGCAGAGACATACACAGACAGAGTTTAACACATAGACACATTGAGAGAGAATGAGACAGATCGGGGCGACCCGGGCACTACCGTAGTCCCCATAAAGTGTGCGCGCATACTAGACACACACACACACACACACACACACACACACACACACACACACACACACACACACACTCACACTCTCTCTCGCTCTTAAATATGCATAGATTATATCTAAATATAGCAAGGACATGTGTATATAAATTCTATCCCTCTGTAAGATTATATCACCTGTCTGTGAGGTTAGGCCTCAACACTGTGTCCACATGTGTCCAACAAGTATACAAGTGTCCACATGTGTCCAACAAGTATACAAGTGTCCACGTGTGACCAACTCGTATACAAGATGTTTACTGGTGTATGGCCCCTCTCGATGCTAACCCTTTCTCAACGGTGAATGGATATGTGTCCAGATTCATCATGTGTCGTCCCCTCAGCCTCCCAATGTGTCATTCGTTACGCGAAAGGTGTCCACACTCTCGCTGTTGTGTCGTTCCGCATTTCGTTAACTGTTCACCATTTGTTGCCCTGTCTCCGGCGTACATAACGAACGCTTTCGTTAAAGAGGCCTGTCGTGTAAAGTTATCGTCACGAAGACTCATGGTATAGATAGGGTGGTACAATCAGTCTTCCTTAGTCTTATCTTGACAGCAGCTGGAGATCCCTAGTGTATTTGTTCAAGCTGGACATGTATTTGTTCACTCTCTCGGTGGACGAGTGATTCATTGATTGTTTCTCTGCGTCTTGAGTTACTGATTGTTTCTAGTGTTGTGTAACTCACTGATTTTTTTTAGTCTGTTTGAAAGTCACTGATTGTTTTTGGGTCTGAGGGAGTCTCTGATTGTTTCTGAGGTTGTGGAATTCATTAGTTGCTCTGTCTTTGCGAAATTCATTGTTTGCTGTTTTTGGCGTCGTGATCTGAGTGTTGGCTGTTGACAATAATTGTCATCTCTGTCGTGGTGTAATCAGAACTTGTAACGTTGGTTGAATGACTCGTTAGTGGCCTCTGTTAATGTCGACTTCGTTGTTTTCCTGTTTGGATCCAAGCTTGACTTGTTTCTGTAACGGAATATTCCATCGATTGATTGTGCAAACCTTAAGATTGATTGTTGACCAGACCACACACTAGAAGTTGAAGGGACGACGACGTTTCGGTCCGTCCTGGACCATTCTCAATCGACTTGAGAATGGTCCAGGACGGACCGAAACGTTGTCGTCCCTTCAACTTCTAGTGTGTGGTCTGGTCAACATACTTCAGCCACGTTATTGTGACTCATCGCCTGCTTAAGATTGATTGGTGGTCCGAGTATGTGAAGGGCTTAAGTTTAGGAGGGGGAGTGGGGAGGATGTAGATAGATGTATATATGAGTAGATGGATACATGGATAGATTAGCTGTATATTAATTGTTGTCTATTTTTGTGGCTCCGTTACCCATTAGTCTCTGAAATGTATTCGTGATTATACAATTGTTCTGACTATATTTTTTCTGTTGTTGAAGTGTATTCGTGATTTAGTTTTGGTTCGTGGTGTCAATCATTCGTGATTGTTTCTGAATTCGAATGTATTTTTTAGTTGTTTCTGTGATTTTACGTTTGGCGTTATATTAGGCCCTAAATGCTAAGTTTTATTCCACCTCTAAACCTACTTTGTTTCCTCCCCGAGCACCTAATTCCACCTAAATGGTGGTTTAGTGTGATTTCTTGTAATCTTAAGAGCAAACTACAGTCGTTATGTAACTCTTAATAATGTTTGAAATTGCTTGCACTAACTTTCGTGTAAATTGTGTGTGGATCTTCAGCCCATATTAGAGTGCGTGGATCTTCAGCCCATATTAGAGTGTGTGGATCTTCAGCCCATATTAGAGTGTGTGGATCTTCAGCCCATATTAGAGTTGGAGAGCATGACTTTGTTGATCGATTAGCCTATAAGGCTTCCAAGAAAGACAGAAAACGGAATGCAGTACGTCACTTTCGCGAGCCGATTTCATTTACTAGTACGGCAATTTTTGGCCGTAGCTACGAGCTAAAAACGAGGTTGTAAGAGAACGGGTTGGATAGTTCGTCATCATCCAGAAGATAACATGATAACACTATAAACCAGTAGTGAGTAATCACCAGAATCTCTTGGTTGATAGTGAGTTACCATCTGGCTCTTCTGATTGATAGTGAATTACCTCTACAATCTCCTGGTTTTATGGTGAATTACCAACTGACTGTTCCCACTCAAACGTTTAACACACACACACACACACACACACACACACACACACACACACACACACACACACACACACACACACACACACACACACACAAATATTCCCATTTCCCCATTATAACTGGATCTATTTGTCTTATTCCGCAATGCAAAAAAGCGAGGCTGACACTCTGGCCTCAATATAACCTACATACCATTTCCTGGAGCTCGGTTTCCCGTGTGTGTGTGTGTGTGTGTGTGTGTGAGGAGAGAAAGTGGCGTGACAGCTCCGCTCGCTATGCTCCTCCATCTCACACTTCCTATTTCAACTAGTTTACTAGTTGTACTAGTAAACTAGTAAATAGTTTACACTGTGGAGTAATACAGTAGACTGGTTTAACCACCAGTGCACAGGCGATGAGTCACAATAACGTGGCTGAAGTATGTGGACCAGACCACACTACTAGAAGGTGAAGGGACGACGACGTTTCGGTCCGTCTTGGACCATTTTCAAGTCGATTGTGATAAGGGAAGGTTAGGTTAGGTTGTGATAAGGGATTGTGATGAAGGTAATACATGTCGAAACGTTGTCTTCCTTCCACCTTCTAGTGTGTGATCTGGTTAACTACCAGTGTGGGGGGGGGGGGTAGTAGTGTGTTTTGTTGGTTAAGATAAGATAAGTGGCATGATTTTTTTTAGGATCTTGTACATTTATTATTTTATGATATTGAATACTATATTAATATTAATATATTTATGATATTTTTTATATTTATCTTAGTTATATGTTAATATATTTACGAGTGAGTAGTGTCACTGCATTAAAGCAAAGATGGTCGAAAGGCAGGGCTTAAGAGCCGACGCACGACCTTGCAGGATCAATTAGGTGAGTACACGCGCGCGCGCGCACACGAATACATGCTTTTTTTGAGGGGGGGGGGGGAGCTGGTGGCTGAATGGACAGCACGCTGTACACGTAATCTTGTGGACTGGGGTACGATTCCCGGTGCCGGTGAGAAATAAAATGGGCAGAGTTTCTTTCACCCTGATGCCTCTGTTACCTAGCAGTAAATAGGTACCTGGGAGTTAGACAGCTGTTACGGGCTACTTCTTGGTTAGGTGTGTGTGTTGGGGGGGGGGGTGTGCGGGGATTAGTAGTTAGTAACAGTTGATTGACAATTGAGAGGCGGGCCGAAAGAGCAGAGCTCAACCCCGCAAGCACAACTAGGTGAATCCATACACACACACACACACACACACACACACATATGGGATATGAACGTGGCACATGGGATGGGATATGAATAGCGACTGAAGGAACTGAACCTGACGACCTTAGGAAAAAAGGAGGGAGCGGGGATATATGATAACAACACGTAAAATACTTAGGGAGGATTGACAGAGTGGAAATTGACGAAAACCAATAGAACGAGGGGACATGGACGGAAGTTGGAAAATCAGATGAATTAGAGAGCTGCTAGAACATTTTCTTTTACCGTGAGAGTAGTGGGGAAATGGAATAAACTTTAAACTTCATTTATTCAAATGGAATAAATAAAGGAGCAGGTTGTGGAATCAAACACTATTCATAGTTTTAAAACTAGCCATGAGACGGAAGGACAAGAGTCATTGCTTTAAATAACCGGAGGCTAGAAAGACGGGATCCAAGAGCCAATGCTCGATCCTGCAGCCACAAATAAGTGAGTACACATTTTCAAATGAACAAATCCACAAGGGCCGTGTTGAGGATTCGAACCTGCGTCCGGGAGTATCCCAGACACTGCCTTAATCGACTGAGCTACGACAGGGTAAAAAAAGAGTTGAAACCGAAGTTCTACTGAACTTAATGTCAAGTGTCTGGGATGCTCCCGGACGCAGGTTCGAATCCTCGTCACGGCCCTTGTGGATTTGTTCATTTGATATATTACGTTAGTGTGATATCTGTGTGTACACACTTTCCTCTTGGTAATGTTATTCTATCGAGGAAAAATTATAGAAAAGATAAATACTTAGCAACATATTTTCAAACAAATATCAATAAAAATCAAAGTATTTTAAATGTGAATAACAATTGAAAAGACCACAACACAAACTGTCTCTGAATATATAAACACAAAAGAATCTGTTTGTAGGAAAATTAGTGAGTAAATTACGGAGTTGACCAGACCACACACTAGAAGGTGAAGAGACGACGACGTTTCGGTCCGTCCTGGACCATTCTCGACTTGAGACAATCGACTTGAGAATGGTCCAGGACAGACCGAAACGTCGTCGTCCCTTCACCTTCTAGTGTGTGGTCTGGTCAACATACTTCAGCCACGTTATTGTGACTCATCGCCTGCATGAGTAAACGGACTCGAGGACTCTGAATTGTTCAATTGAGAATCATTTTAGGTATAAGAATCTAATCCAAAATGTGGTAGTACCCACCAAACACCGAAACTACGACGTTGGTACAACGTTCGAACAAGTTTTAACACCTAACCCGTTATAACAACCAATATAGCAAGTTGTAACAACGTTCTAATACGTCATAAACACGTTAAGCCAAGATATAACAACTTTATTACAAGTTGTAACAAGCGGAAAAAAGACACAGTTTCGGTTTGTGTTTCCAGGGTATACTGTGAAGTCGGTTTAAGTGGCAGGTTGACTTTTACCACCACAGTGACCCCCGCTCTGATGGTACACTACCAAGATAACCACAATATTACCAAACACACACATTATACACCCGAAAGGTGTACCTAATTTCTCGTTGTGTATATATGCAGTTTACATTAGCCCTGGTCTATATTCGAGACTTAAAGTATACTCGCTATCTAACATGAGTAAGTTAGCAAGTATACTTTTAGTCTTGAATAGACTTACATGAGTAAGTTACTCATTAGTTACTCAACTTGAATAGACAGCTCAACTTTTAGTCTTGAATAGACTTACATAAGTAAGTTACTCAACTTTCTCATGTAAGTTGCTAACTTATATGAGTAAGTTAGTGTGATGGCCTGAAATCTCTCCAGAGTGTGATTGGTCTTAACACCAAGCGCCTTACAATTTACAATCTCCTTACAATCGCCTTACAATTTACAATCTCCTTACAATCGCCTTACAATTTTACAATCTCCTTACAATCGCCTTACAATTTTACAATAATATCCTGAGATAGTAACACAGTAAGAATAATAATTTTGGTTTTAGGCGTTATAAGATCACCACAAAATGTTTACTGACCAATAAGCAATATACTTTAACCTTAAACATAGCACAGGACTAGGGTAAACTTTTTTTTTCTCTCTCTCTCTCTCTCTCTCTCTCTCTCTCTCTCTCTCTCTCTCTCTCTCTCTCTCTCTCTCTATATATATATATATATATATATATATATATATATATATATATATATATATATATAATACACGTTTCTGTGTATAAATCAATTGTCCTTTGAATAATAATAATAATTACTGAATATTGTATTGTAATTATTTCAATCATTATAATAATACGCTAAAATAAAAAAAAGGTATTTTAACAACAGCTAGGGACTAATACACGCTAATACATCAACATGATAAACGTTATTATAAATGAATGACTAATAATACATAACTGTATTATAAAAAAATACAGAATCCTCACATTAACCCAAAAAAACTGTATTCAGAAGTCAAGCTTGTAATCCCCAGAGAAACCTTTTAACAAGTGACTTGTAAAGAAACAAAAACAGTGAAGCTAACATTAAATAATAATATGAGTATAAAATGCAAGATTTACCAGTAATAAACATAATTTGCATATTGACTGCTAATTAACATAATTTGCATATTGACTGATAATTAACATAATTTGCATATTGACTGATAATTAACATAATTTGCGTATTGACTGATAATTAACATAATTTGCATATTGACTGCCTAATTAACATAATTTCCATATTGACTGCCTAATTAACATAATTTGCATATTGACTGCCTAATTAACATAATTTGCATATTGACTGCCTAATTAACCCCTGTAGAGGTGCGCGCTTGACCGGGATTCCTTCCTCTCTCTCCTGCCAGTTGTGTGCTGTTATAGATTCAGCTACTCGGAACAAGTTCCAAGTAGCACGGACTGTGGCGAGCCCGTAACCTACCAGTTGATTGATACTATAATAATTGTCTGTGAACACAGGCTGGCTGGCTGGCCTTCAGGGTCGGTTGCTCTGAGGGGTTCTTACACACACTCCACGCTAACTGCTCGTTGACCTGAATCATGTTGTTTGCCACGATGTTTGGATGGTTGCTGTTTGCTTTTTGTTTCCTGCAGGCGATGAGTCACAATAACGTGGCTGAAGTTTGTTGACCAGACCACACACTAGAAGGTGAAGGGACGACGACGTTTCGGTCCGTCCTGGACCATTCTCAAGTCGATTGTGAGAATAATCGACTTAAGAATGGTCCAGAATGGACCGAAACGTCGTCGTCCCTTCATTTTGTTTACCTGATTGTTTTCTGTTTGTTTAATTCAGGGGTTCAAATATTTTTTTTGGGGGGTTCTGTCTCCCTCTCTAACCTGCGGTATTGTTATTCGTTCATGCGCCCAAAAGTCTCTGACCATATAGTGGTGGTCCACTGCGTCTCTCTGGCCATATACACGGGGTCCACTGAGTCGGACCATATAGAGGCCCTCCACTGAGTCGGACCATATAGAGGCCCTCCACTGAGGCGGACCATATAGGGGCGCTCCACTGAGGCGGACCATATAGAGGCCCTCCACTGAGTCGGACCATATAGAGGCCCTCCACTGAGGCGGACCATATAGAGGCCCTCCACTGAGGCGGACCATATAGAGGCCCTCCACTGAGGCGGACCATATAGAGGCCCTCCACTGAGGCGGACCATATAGAGGCCCTCCACTGAGGCGGACCATATAGAGGCCCTCCACTGAGGCGGACCATATAGAGGCCCTCCACTGAGGCGGACCATATAGAGGCCCTCCACTGAATCTCTGGCTATATGCAATTAGGTAAATCCTGTAATTGTATTCCTGCTAATCTATATACTTTCCCTGTCATCCAATTAGTCTTCACAAACTTATATAATTATTGTAATCACCTTTTTTTTCACAAAAAAAAAACTTTTTGTTTTTGTTATATTATTGTTTTTGTTCACGTGTAAGTCCACACGAACCGCTATAGGCCAACTTTATACTATTTTATAGTAGCGCTCAATATAGTGTTAATAGTGATATACCTATTCCATACCATAATAGTGAATAGTGATATATATAATAGTGATATATTATACTATATAATAGTGTTAATAGATGTTATACACGGCGAGCTTCCCCATGTGGTGATTTCAACGCGTTGAGGATAATGATCTCTTCATAGTATTTACTGTTATTGACCGCTTGGAACGTGACGTGATAGTGAGTAGCTGTCGTTGTAACCCGACTCTTTATTATTGCGTAGTTTAGAGCTGAATAAAGAGCAATATCGGAGGTCTATAGAGCCGAGAACCGCGATGAAATTATTTTGCAAGAATGATTTCGTATTAGACAGCATCTCAAGGGGAACTCTCCACCTTACTGGCACCAGAAGAGATGATTGTGGGCGTCCACTAATGTTTACATTGCTTGAACCCAGCGGCGTTTGATGCCTGAGCGTCACGTCATATTAAAGCAATGTTTTTTTAGACCAGTGTGACGCAGCTCATTAGTGTGGCGCCAAAGGGCCCTACAGGTGTGGCGCCAAGGGGCCCTACAGGTCTGGCGCCAAGGGGCCCTACAGGTCTGGCACCAAGGGGCCCTACAGGTCTGGCGCCAAGGGGCCCTACAGGTCTGGCACCAAGGGGCCCTACAGGTCTGGCGCCAAGGGGCCCTACAGGTCTGGCGCCAAGGGGCCCTACAGGTCTGGCACCAAGGGGCCCTACAGGTGTGGCACCAAGGGGCCCTACAGGTCTGGCGCCAAGGGGCCCTACAGGTCTGGCACCAAGGGGCCCTACAGGTCTGGCACCAAGGGGCCCTACAGGTCTGGCACCAAGGGGCCCTACAGGTCTGGCACCAAGAGCCCCCACAGGTCTGGCGCCAAGGGGCCCCACAGGTCTGGCACCAAGGGGCCCTACAGGTCTGGCACCAAGGGGCCCACAGGTCTGGCACCAAGGGGCCCCCAGGTGTGAGTCGGGAGTTTGAGGGAAAGTAAAAAAAATTAACAGAAATAACAAGAAATATGAACATGTTTGAAGTATAGAACTTTTAAACACCAACACCCACCAGGAGACTCGAACACTGGCCAACAAGATGGCAGGTACGCACTTGTATCCACTACACCCTACTTCAGTGCCCTAAAAGTGGTGGGGAGGTGTGATATCTGGTTGGCTAAATACCCTGGAATTCAAACACACACACACACACATATATATATATATATATATATATATATATATATATATATATATATATATATATATATATATATATATTTATATATATATATATATATCTATAATAGCATCTCGTAAGTTAAAGAAGGTTGAAAATCTCTGGATTAAGGGATCATAATTATAAGAATGGAGGAGATAATCCAAGATATTAACCTATGTGCGCGCACGTACTCATTTGTTCGTGTGTGCGTGCACGTGCGTGCGTGTGCACATGCAGAATACAAAGTGCACATGTGACAGCTTTATGATCGACGCGTGCACCAGGGCGGATCACACGCATGATAATTTAAGCAGAAATCCAAACAGAAGTGAACTTTCTCCAGCACCTCAGGCAAGCTACCAAGGAAGCAAGCAAGCAAGAGTATGAAAGCAAGGAAGCAAACGAGTATGAAAGCAAGCAAGTAGGCAACTAAAGGAAGGAAGAAAGCAAGCAAGAGATTAAGAAAGCAAGCAAGAGATTAAGAAAGCAAGCAAGAGATTAAGGGAACAAGCAAGAGAGTAAAGCAGTAAGCAAACAAACGAGCAAGCAAACCAGGAAGCAACCGATTAAACAGGGGAAGCAAGCAAGCAAGCAACCCAGAGAGGAAGCAAGCAAACAAGCAATAAAGTGAAGAGAGATAAATAAAACACATTAGGATATTATGTATAAATCAAATCAGCATCAACTAAAATGCCTTTGTTTATTGTACATTAAAGGCACTCAGAGGATAATTGCAATTGCATAATAATCCTGCTTGCAGCCTGCAAGGTAGTTATCTTGAGGTTATCTTGAGATGATTTCGGGGCTTTAGTGTCCCCGCGGCCCGGTCCTCGACCAGGCCTCCACCCCCAGGAAGCAGTCCGTGACAGCTGACTAACATCAAGGTACCTATTTTACTGCTAGGTAACAGGGGCATAGGGTGAAAGAAACTCTGCCCAGTGTTTCTCGCCGGCGCCTGGGATCGAACCCAGGACCACAGGATCACAAGTCGAGTGTGCTGTCCGCTCGGCCGACCGGCTCCTGAAGACATAATTGCATTATAGTTAACTGCTATAGCGTCCACTTTTCATTAGCAATGGAAACATTTTCACTTTGGCATTTCTCTAGTCCAACCACTTGGGCTGGACGGTAGAGCGACGGTCTCGCTTCATGCAGGTCGGCGTTCAATCCCCGACCGTCCACCAAGTGGTTGGGCACCATTCCTTCCCTCTGTCCCATCCTAATTCCTTATCCTGACCCCTTCCCAGTGCTATATAGTCGTGATGGCTTGGCGCTTTCCCCCCCCCCCCCCTGATAGTTCTCTTCCCTTTGGCATTTCCCTAGATGCTCTGTTACACGTCTTGAAGAGATGAGAGAGAAAGGAAAAAGAAAACGCGATGCTTCTCAAGTGCCAAGAATTGAATTTTCTTCAGTACAGAGGTTGTAAATCGGGTTGTGTCTGTCGAGGGCGAACACAAGCAGCGCAGTAACCGGTTGTCCGCGTCCGGTTCTTAACTCTGGCTTCGGCAGGAGTTGGAAGCACATGCCACTTGTATATAAATATCGCTTCGGCACACAGCCTTAACCTTTGACCCCGCCACAATCTTTCAGCCGTTCAGAACTGTTTAGGAAACGAAACCCACTGCGTATATACCACCTGTGGCGGGGGGGGGGGACTGATATATGGCCCTGCGGTGCGTATATTCCACCTGGAGAGGGGGGGGGGCACTGATATATAGCCTTGTACTGCGTATATATCACCTGGGATCTCCCACAACTACGCCATAGTGCGTATCAGCCAGGTGTACACACATGGCATATCTCACAGTTAATTAATCCTTTACAGTCATGTCAATTATAGTCATTTCTCAAAAGCTATGTCATCTAACTTTGTACCACTTACGGGCTATTCATGCCCGTGCCACCTCTTGGGTGGCTTAATCTTTATCAATCTTCCCACAACACATTTACCCGATATGAACAAAGAAGCTGAGTCCTTTTTGGAGATGTGAATGAAGGAGATTATTTAGTAAACTGAGTGATCTGGCTTCCAAGGATGGAGCCCAAACGCTTCGGGCTGGTCTTACCTAACTCCTTAAGAGAAGACACACATTGGTAGTATGTATCAAATTTGTTCCTTGAGGCTGATATCAGGGATAATAAATTTTAATTTACGTTTTAGTAGTTTTAAAGCTATACTTACACAAAAAACCTTATAGGTACCAGGAGTTGTGCAATCGTTATTATTGACTCGTGTTCTTGGGGATAATGCATTCAAGAGTTTGTCAGTATAGACTACTGATCACATGGCCCTGTATGACTAACCTTCCTGTGTGATGGGCATGTTGTAGCATCACTTAGATAGTTCTTGACACACACTGTACTCCCCTTCATATAGTCTAGGGCAGCTAGTTCTTGACACACACTGTACTCCCCTTCATATACTCTAGGGCAGCTAGTTCTTGACACACACTGTACTCCCCTTCATATAGTCTAGGGCAGCTAGTTCTTGACACACACTGTACTCCCCTTCATATAGTCTAGGGCAGCTAGTTCTTGACACACACACTGTACTCCCCTTCATATAGTCTAGGGCAGCTAGTTCTTGACACACTCTGTACTCCCCTTCATATAGTCTAGGGCAGCTAGTTCTTGACACACACACTGTACTCCCCTTCATATAGTCTAGGGCAGCTAGTTCTTGACACACTCTGTACTCCCCTTCATATAGTCTAGGGCAGCTAGTTCTTGACACACACTGTACTCCCCTTCATATAGTCTAGGGCAGCTAGTTCTTGACACACACTGTACTACCCTTCATATAGTCTAGGGCAGCTAGTTCTTGACACACACTGTACTACCCTTCATATAGTCTAGGGCAGCTAGTTCTTGACACACACTGTACTCCCCTTCATATAGTCTAGGGCAGCTAGTTCTTGACACACATTGTACTCCCCTTCATATAGTCTAGGGCAGCTAGTTCTTGACACACACTGTACTTCCCTTCATATAGTCTAGGGCAGCTAGTTCTTGACACACACTGTACTCCCCTTCATATAGTCTAGGGCAGCTAGTTCTTGACACACACTGTACTCCCCTTCATATAGTCTAGGGCAGCTAGTGCTTGACACACACTGTACTCCCCTTCATATAGTCTAGGGCAGCTAGTTCTTGACACACACACTGTACTCCCCTTCATATAATCTAGGGCAGCTAGTTCTTGACACACTCTGTACTCCCCTTCATATAGTCTAGGGCAGCTAGTTCTTGACACACACTGTACTCCCCTTCATATAGTCTAGGGCAGCTAGTTCTTGACACACACACTGTACTCCCCTTCATATAGTCTAGGGCAGCTAGTTCTTGACACACACTGTACTCCCCTTCATATAGTCTAGGGCAGCTAGTTCTTGACACACTCTGTACTCCCCTTCATATAGTCTAGGGCAGCTAGTTCTTGACTCACTGTACTCCCCTTCATATAGTCTAGGGCAGCTAGTTCTTGACACACTGAACTCCCCTTCATATAGTCTAGAACTGCAGCATATATGTAGGTATACCTAAACATGGAAATAAAAATGACCATAGACAATAAAGCGCGGAAATAACATTACATTCACCACATCCGAGCCTGGAACTCAGGACCACCGGAGTGGGAGACAGGAGCTTTACCAACCTCGCTACAAGTGCCCACGATATGAGAGGGGCCCAAGACACCACTGGTATCGAACCGGGACCGTCCTGGGGTGTCGCCTGAGTCCGGAGGTATGAGGTGCTTTACATGCCAGGTATATAAACTGCACGACACAATAAATGTGAAAATAATGGACGAAATTGTAATACAAATGTATTTAATAGTAATTTTCTGAGAGATGGAGGATGGGAGGGAGGCTGGTATGTATACATATATATACACACACACACACACACACACACACACACACACACACACACACACACACACACACACACACACACATTATAATATATATAATTGTGTGTGAATATGTATAATATTCGTTTGCATGAAAATTAGGTAGCTAAAGTTGTAGCTATAATATTTATTTTATTCTAGACACTAAATTCTCATTGATAACAGATCAAATATGTACACGAATACCATTAAGATCTTGCAATAGTGAGTATGAGGCATGCAAGGTGACCACCTCACCTCCAAGTATACTCATCTCCGAAGGGAACTGCTGCCGCTTAAACCAACTATACACCAACATACCCATACACCAACATACCCATACACCAACATACCCATACACCAACATACCAACATACACAAGTTGTATCACGCGCTCTCCTGCCTAGTCAACGTACAACCAGACTCCATATTTAGAACAAAACCTGTATTTCTATACCAGGGGGAAAATAAAACATTCACGGGGTCTTGCACGCGCGCGTGTGTGTGTGTGTGTGAGTGTGTGTGTGTGTGTGTGTGTGTGTGTGTGTGTGTGTGTGTGTGTGTGTGTGTGTGTGTGTGTGTGTGTGTGTGTGTGAGATGG
Organism: Procambarus clarkii; assembly: GCF_040958095.1. NCBI lineage: Eukaryota > Metazoa > Arthropoda > Malacostraca > Decapoda > Cambaridae > Procambarus > Procambarus clarkii. The sequence continues at coordinate 22,973,769 of NC_091218.1, read as the reverse complement.
AACGAGCGAGGGACAGGCTGTGTTACACACCTCCACAAACCAGTTTCCTTTTATTTTTCGCATATAATTTTCAGGCTTCGTCTGCACAAAGGGGGTGTTGACCCCCCGCTCACACACTCCCCCCCCCCCCCTCCATGTGGGGGGAGGTGGTGGGGGGGGGGTAGAAGACAAGCCACAAATATGCCTTCGTAAGTGGGAGGAATTATGGATATATTAATACTCGTATCTATATTCATATCTCTGTTTTGTTGTAATATTAACGTGAATTAAATTCAAATATATTATGCCATTTATTCCAAATATAATGTTAGTCCAAAATAGGAAGCCTGACGGTTGGGGATAGTCTCCCACCAATGTCCAAGATGATATGTAGGACATACGAGTGATATAGCCAAGTCGGCCCCCCCAGTGCCACGCTTTTAAGAAATATCGGGATCGATGACGACCCCCAGCGATTTTCATTCAATATGAAAAAGGAGGATGTGTTTTCCAGCAAGGTTTTAGTAGCTTTTCAGAGCTTCAAATCATAACATTTTCTGAAAGAGGGAGAGATGGACTGAGAGGGAGGACAGGAGAAGGGAGAGGGAGAGAGGAAGAGGGTAGGAGGGAAGGAGACAGACTGAGCACAGCCAAATAACCCCCGTTTATATCTGTAAAAATGTGTGTGTGTTTCTGTCTTTCCGAGGTTAGTGGACAGACTGTTACAGTTAGCCTCAGGAAACCTTCCATTGTGAATTATAATCGTAGTGGAGAGTGTCCTAGAGGGTTGGGATCGACCCCCACCTCCACCCATGCCCTTCCTGTGGTAGTCACGGCTCCTATTGCGACAACCAGCGGCTCTTACGAACTCTTAAATATGGGTTTGTCCATAATATGTTTAAAAAAAGAGTTTGCAGCTGTTATCGACGTCGAATCAGCGTCGATAGTGTTGATGTTACTCGAGCATGTTTTGCCTACTGGGAGAGAGAACGGGAGGGAGGGAGAATGGAAGAGGGGGGGGGGAGAAAACATGGGAGAGAGAGGAAGGAGGGAAGAGAGAGGAGCAGAGAAAATGAGAGAGAAAGACTCGTGCTCCACCGAGAAGTCCATTTTGTCTAGTATGAATATATATATATATATATATATATATATATATATATATATATATATATATATATATATATATATATATATATATGTATATATATATATATATATATATATATATATATATATATATATATATATATAATATGGGGGGGGGGTACCACCTCTGGTGCAATTGTAGGGACCGACAGCCTCAAAGGGAACACAGAGCATTCAGAGAAAAACTTGCCATTTGACTCTGAATACGTATAAGTGTTCACTACTTACCCCCCCCCCCCCCTTTTATGTTGTACACTTTATTATACAAGGTTATACAGTTACAGATATGATTGTTTACAAAAAATGAACATTAAGAGGACATAAGAGGAAGTTTGTTTCCTAGAGGCTGTAAATTTCTTCGAACTCCTCCGACGCCGGGCAGGAACCGAGGATGCAGCGAGCATTCCCCCTCTGGATCGCGACACTGAGGCGCTGAAAGAGTAAACTTGCCGCTCTAGGGTCTCTTGTAGTGTCAATGAGCTTGGAACCAAGATCCTTAAGAAACCTTCTTGCATTCTCTCCCCAAGGGCCTAGGGTCTCAGATCCTATTGGAACGAAGTTGTACCGGTGATATAATTTCCTGTACTTGGTTGACTTGTATTTTTCTGTGTGTGTCGCCGCGGCTCCTGCTTGGCCGGCAGAGAGGTTGATGTATGTGGTTGCCAGGGTGGATACACAAGTATAGTCCCACGCCAACTGTCTGCCACCCTTCCACGGTCGCAGTGTGATTCCGTCTGGTCGGCCGGCACAGCTAACAGAGTCACGGTTCAATAGATTCCGGGGTTCTCTCTCCGCTGGACACTGGGCAGAGGCAAAGCTTCTCTTAATGATGTCATTGACTTCGTCGTGCCTAGAGTACCAACCACCAGATTTTCCACAGTGCAGGCCATGCAGTCCATATTCGTCAGCATCTGCCTCACAGCAAATACACCTATGAACAGGGTGGATAGGGGCAGCAAGGCGGAGAGCGACTGCAATACGGAGCTCCTGCGGATCAAGACGTGTGCCTGTCGCAGACATAGGGACTGCCAAGAGGAAGTCCCCTACATGGGGAGCCTGCACAGCTGTGAGGCGTGCACGATTATATAATATATATATATATATACTCTTGTACGTCACGTTCTGTCTGTCTTCTGCTCCGGTTATTATAATTTCGTCAATTTCCGTACATTTACTTCAATTTTCTCCGTTTTGGCTTTACTGTTTGAGAGGATCGCGTGGGTGGAGTGTGCTCCATCTTGCTCAGTCACATTGCGCTTCCCGCCCTCCTTGTCAATTCCTCCTCCTCCTCCTTTTTCTTCTTCTCAATCTTCCTCATATATCATCGTCTGTCTCCTTCCACCTCCTGCTGCGTCGCTCAGCCTCCTTCAGGTTGTGTTAGTCTCTCCATTATGCCTAAAGATAGCTCTTCGGGTTCATCTCTTGTTCCGTTATCGGGAATTCTTATCTGTGCCTGTCATATATGTGGTGGGTTTTTTCTTATGTTCTTGTTCGCTATTTTGGTTGGCGTTTCATTGTCCCGTCCTCTCTCTCTCTCTCTCTCTCTCTCTCTCTCTCTCTCTCTCTCTCTCTCTCTCTCTCTCTCTCTCTCTCCCTCTCTCCCTCTCTCCCTCTCTCTCTCTCTCTCTCTCTCTCTCTCTCTCTCTCTCTCTCTCTCTCTCCCTCTCTCTCTCTCTCTCTCTCTCTCTCTCTCTCTCTCTCTCTCTCTCTCTCTCTCTCTCTCTCTCTCTCTCTCTCTCGCTCTGGCGGTGAGTTGAGAACGTGGTAATCGTGAAGGTGCTTTACATAGATGCTGTATAAAAATGAAGTAGATTACCTTCAACTTGATATTCTCTCCAAGTTTGGTCGCGGATCGTGTGGTCGACCAGTGAACTTGCCCCGCGATTGTTCACCTGTTCTTGAGTTGTGTCAAGCTCCTGGGTCCCGCCTTTCAACCGTCATTGACTTTTCACCCGTTTTTCTCATCCTCCGGTTTTGATAGTACTTGTAGTAACGATGAGGACCTAGTTTTGGCTAGTTTGGGAGCCGGTCGGCCGAGCGGACAGCACGCTGGACTTGTGATCCTGGGTTCGATCCCAGGCGCCGGCGAGAAACAATGGGCAGAGTTTCTTTCACCCTATGCCCCTGTTACCTAGCAGTAAAATAGGTACTTGGGTGTTAGTCAGCTGTCACGGGCTGCTTCCTGGGGGTGGAGGCCTGGTCGAGGACCGGGCCGCGGGGACACTAAAAAGCCCCGAAATCATCTCAAGATAACCTCAAGATAACCATAGTATATATACCGACGTACAACGGAATTAGAAAGTAGAGTCTGAACTAGTGAGTTGGACAAACCGGAAAACTATTTTTTTTCTCGTGTTGCTTTGACATACTAACCCAACCTGACCTTCCTATGTCTAATACACGTTATCTGAGGACTAATATAGTACATATGCGTACTATACCAGTCCTAGGAATATTAATAACAAATTTAACCTATTTTTTTAAGAATTCCTTACTAGTCAGTATACTATCTAAAAGCTAAGTACGTAGTAATTCGTGACTATTGACGATCGTCACAATAGATCTAAACGCAGTCTCCGTGGTGCAGTGGTAAGACACTCGCCTGGCGTTCCGCGAGCGCTTTGTCCTGGGTTCGTATCCTGGCCGGGGAGGACTTACTGGGTGCAAATCCTTAACTGTAGCCTCTGTTTAACTCAACAGTAAAATGTGTACTTGGTTGTAACAACGATTCTTCGCGGCAGGGGATCGTATTCCAGGGACCATAGGATTAAGGACCTGCCCGAAACGCTACGCGTACTAGTGGCTGTACAAGAATGTAACAACTCTTGTATATATCTAAAAAAAAAAAAAAAAAAAAAAAAAAAAACAGGATGATGGGTTACGCTTTTCTTGTATGTACAGTTGTGTATCGTTTTGGCTACGATAACTTTCTCACTTAGTCCTTTCCACTTACACACAGAAATCACAATAGCGTGATGGATCAAATGAACAAATCCACAAGGGGCTTAATCGACTCAGTCGATTAAGGCAGCGTCTGGGATCCTCTCGGAGACATAGGTTCGAACCCTCGCCACGGCCCCGTGTGGATTTGTTCATCCGTTCCACTTATTTACGATTCTTAGATTGAAGAATATTTGTTTCTTTGGCTCATCTGTGTTTCAAGGTTCAAATTATGTGTTCTCGGTCTACTGTTTCTTAATATAAACATTGTTTCTGTATCGGCTTTTTAGTATCTTGAACATTGTTATCTGTGTGTGTAATTACCTAAGTGTAGTTACAAGATGAGAGCTACGCTCGTGGTGTCCCGTCTTCCCAGCACTCTTTGTCATATAACGCTTTGAAACTACTGGCGGTCTTGGCCTCCACCACCTTCTCCCCTAACTTGTTCCAACCGTCTACCACTCTGTTTGCGAAAGTGAATTTTCTTAAATTTCTTTGTGTGTATGTGTGTGTGTGTGTGTGTGTGTACTCACCAAGATGTACTCACCTAGTTGTGTTTGCTGGGGTTGAGCTCTGGCTCTTTGGTCCCGCCTCTCAACCGTCAATCAACTGGTGTACAGATTCCTGAGCCTATTGTGCTCTATCATATCTACACTTGAAACTGTGTATGGAGTCAGCCTCCACCACATCACCTCCTAATGCATTCCATTTGTCAACCACTCTGACACTAAAAAAGTTCTGTGTGTGTGTACAAAATATCTGTGTGTGTGTGTACTCACCTATATGTGCTTGCAGGATCGAGCATTGACTCTTGGATCAATGTGTGTGTGTGTGTGTGTGTGTGTGTGTGTGTGTGTGTGTGTGTGTGTGTGTGTGTGTGTGTGTGTGTGTGTGGCGCCTAATTGTGCTTCCAGAGCTGTATAACCCTTCCAGCAATCGACTGGAGTAACAAGGTTATCTTTTATTGCCTATAACATGCCCTATTATGGCACTAAGTTGTGAAAATATATATACCAATTCAAAGGTCATTTTACACCCATTCCACTGGTTAACAACCTATTATGCTAAACTTGTTCTTCCTTACGTCTCTCTGAAGTATTTGCGTCTCCAGCTTCCGTTATGTCTTGTCAAACTTCTTCCTAATTCAAACATTGTTTCTTTGTCCATTTCTGTAAAAATCGAGTATGTCCTTATCAGATGCCAGGTAATCTTAACACCTATCAGTTGGGTGAATTTGGTTTCCTCCGAGACCCACTCTCAATCCCAGGCAAGGCATTTATCAGTACTTTCTCTGGTTTTATTGAAGGTTTTTGTGATGATTCCAAATTGCAGCTGCATACTCGAGGGTGGGTCTTACATATGTTGAATACAGTGCTTTGAAATCTCCTTTGTCGTTACACACGGAAATCACAATAGTGTGATGCATCAAATGAACAAATCCACAAGGGTCGGGCTGGTAGGTCAGGATTATTTCCCGGTTGCAATTCTTTTACCATGTCGTAGCTCTGTCGATTAAGGCAGCGTCTGGGATCCTTTCGGACGTAGGTTCGAATCCTCGTCACGGCCCTTGTGGATTTGTTCTTCTTTGACGTGGTTAGCTGAAGGATTTCTGAACGTTTGCAGGTTTTATAAATGGCGAGAAAGTTATTCTAGTAGGCGACTCCAGCATCGTGTTAGGTGTAAGTCTGGGGCCTAGGAGCTATCTCCTCTGCATGCTGGAAGATGTTTCTCTTTCGCATACGAGTTCGGTGATCTTCCTGCTTCCTTTTCAGTCTTCATTGTGTTGCACCTTTCAGGGCTGAATTCCATTTTCAGACCATTTCTCAAGTTTTCCTAAATCCTCTTTTTTATTTACTGCAATTGTCTTCCTTTGTCTTAAATGTTCTTAGTAATTTCGATAACGTGTGTGAGAAATAATAACACTGTGATCACTTTACTGTGATCTCTCTCTCACTTCTCTGTGATCTCTCTCTCACTTCTCTGTGATGTCTCTCACCTCACTGTGATCTCTCTCACTTCATTGTGATGTCTCTCACCTCACTGTGATCTCTCTCACCTCACTGTGATCTCTCTCACCTCACTGTCATCTCTCCCACCTCACTGTGATCTCTCTCATTTCACTGTGATCTCTCTCACTTCACTGTGATCTCTCTCACTTCACTGTGATCTCTCTCACCTCACAGTCATCTCTCTCACTTCTATAGTGCACTAGCTCCTATCTTATCCCATTCATCTGGGCTCAAGGAGACTCGTACCGTGAACCCCACGTGTGAGAGGCCGAAGCTCTAAACCGACCGAGCTATGGAGCAGCCTTAATAAGGAAAGTCACACACACACACACACACACACACACACACACACACACACACACACACACACACACACACACACACATACACACACACACACACACACACACACGGGGGGTTCACAGTTCGAGTCTCATATGTACTAGCTCTACCTATAAGTCAACCAATCTTTGTAAAAATTTATTGTATGTATGTACCTTACCTAAATAAACATTTTATTTTTTATTTTTTATTTTTTATATTGACCACTGGTGAATGGAATGTTTATTTCCACGGTAGTGTGGATGACAATTTCCTATCTTATATTTTTTGTTCTATACACGTTCACATTTTTTTGTACATTTCCAGCAATGGGTTGAAAATAGGATATATATTATAATTTTGACACAAGGTATTGTTTATTTTTAGGATTCGTGGTGAGATATCATTAGGGCTTTTACAGTCATCGCCGTATTCAGCTCCTGGAGTCGTTTCCTTACGTTATCTGAGGAGGTGAGTGCTCGCTCGCTCTCTCTCACGTTCTCGTTATGGCCGGTGTCTCCTTTTGTAGCATCTGTGGTGGTCTGGTTCCCTTTCGTATATTTCAATTTGTGTTCGGCACGTCTTGCCATTTTACGTAAGTCCTCCCTCCCTCCCCCACTCTTTTTTTTTTTTTTTTGTGGTCTGGGAAATTAGTTGGTCATTGAGTAACGTCTTTTTCCTGTGGTTGACGGGTGTGTGTGCGTGTGTGTGTGTGTGTGCGTGTGTGTGTGTGTGTGTGTGTGTGTGTGTGTGTGTGTGTGTGTGTGTGCGCGCGCGTGTGTGTGTGTGTGTGTGTGTGTGTGTGTGTGTGTGCGTGTGTGTGTGTGTGTGTGTGTACTTTTCTCTCCCCCAAAATATTTTATTGGTATTCTTTGTCGATGATGAAATTCCGTTTTCTTCTTCATTGTTCTTGAATAGCCAATGGGGAGGCGACCTGTGACGTCAAGCGTCAGTGTTCGCGCAGCTGATTGGCCCGAGGAACGTTTCTTAGTTGACTGACGTCACAGTGTTATAGCTGCTCAAAATCTAGTTCAAAATGAACATTTAGTTCATCTGTTTTAAGTCCTGTACGTCGGATGGAACCACTGATGAACAGTGAACAGTGGTGATTTGATCGTTTGATGGCGCATAAGAAAGTCTATTCCTGCAGACTTGTTACTTTTTTGTTACCTGGTTCAGGTGTTGACGTGTGTTGTCTGGGGTCAGGTGCTGACGTGGTGTTGCCTGGGGTCAGGTGTTGCCTGGGGTCAGGTGTTGACGTGGTGTTGCCTGGGGTCAGGTGTTGACATGGTGTTGCCTGGGGTCAGGTGTTGACATGGTGGTGTTGCCTGGGGTCAAGTGTTGACAGCGTGGTGTTGCCTGCCTCAGGTGTTGACGTGTGTTGCCTGCCTCAGGTGATGACAGCGTAGTGTTGCCTGCCTCAGGTGTTGACAGCGTAGTGTTGCCTGCCTCAGGTGATGACAGCGTAGTGTTGCCTGCCTCAGGTGTTGACAGCGTAGTGTTGCCTGCCTCAGGTGTTGACAGCGTAGTGTTGCCTGCCTCAGGTGTTGACAGCGTAGTGTTGCCTGCCTCAGGTGTTGACAGCGTAGTGTTGCCTGCCTCAGGTGTTGACAGCGTGCTGTCTAGTTCAGATCCTGTTTGTGTTCCTGATATTGGTACCGCCGCGACAGCTGTTTTTTTTTATCAGACAATAACTTGTGCTCGGAGTCTCAGTTAGATTACAGGTATACCAATAATTCTCACCTTTTTCCCCTCGCTGGAGAATTGGGTTGTTTAGCCGTGTTGCAGGGTCGTAATGGGCGAGAATCAACGTAAAATGTCGTTTATCACTACTTATTTTCTCCTCAATGTGGCTCGTTAATTTCACCCGCTTGTCACCGTTAAATTGGCTCTATAATCTATTTTTTCACAGCTTAAACTCTATCGCTATGATCTTGTTTGATCGATTTTTTTGTGTCTGTGGTTTTCCAAGCGAGGTGAAATATTTTCTGTTTTTTTTCTAGTTTTCTTTTATATATTTGGCATCTTATAGGATATATTAATTTTTTTATAGTTTGCTCTTGAATTATTGGTTCGTATTAGTCCTTAAAATGTTTTGTTTATAAATTATATATATATATATATATATATATATATATATATATATATATATATATATATATATATATATATATATATATATATATGTAGTAGGGGCCCTGGGGCCCAGGGTCCAGGTCTGCTCTCACTAGGAGCCCATATTTCAATCCTATTCTTCAAGAACAACTCTTACTATCTCTCGTAAGGCTCTCACTTACGACGTTCAATTTACGAGACAGTTCAAGAACTGGTGTGACCCGCAATGAAACATCTATCTCTTTGACACCTGTAAAATCAAACTCTAACAGGAAGATAATATATGGCATCAATTCTTAGTAAGCCTCAAATTGTAATTTATAGTGTGGCTTAAGCGTAGGCCTGCAGGCTTAGCATCTCCCCCAGTGGCATCATATTGAAAAGAGCAACGTCGAGCTAACGTTGAGCCAACATTCAGCCAACATTGAGGCAACTTTGAGACAACATTCAGCCAACATTGAGGCAACTTTGAGACAACATTCAGCCAACATTGAGGCAACTTTGAGACAACATTCAGCTAACATTGAGGCAACTTTGAGCCAACATTGAGGCAACGTTAAGCCAACATTGAGGCAACGTTAAGCCAACTTCCCGCCAAACACACAGCGAAACTGCGACGTTGGTACAACGTTCGAGCAAGTTTTAACACCACCTAACCAGTTATAACAACCAATATAGCAAGTTGTAACAACGTTCTAATACGTCATAAACACGTTAAGCCAAGATGTAACAACTTTATTTCAAGTTGTAACAAGCGGAAAATAGAGACAGTTTCGGTTTGTGTTTCCAGGGTTTGAGCCAACATTGAGCCAACGTTCAGCCAACATTGAGGCAACGTTAAGCCAACTTTGAGCCAACATTGAGCCAACGTTCAGCTAACTCCACATTGTCTACCTTCTGGGTCGGGCCAGCTATGATAGACAATCGCTCCAGTGGTAACGAAGGCAGGAGTAGCCCTCGGAGCGTCTGTATCGAGATATAACAAGAGAAAAAAAACATTTAGACAAATGCAGCCTTGGGCTCTTCCATAAACTCTAAACCAGTATAGGTGCTCAAGACTGAAGTGGGTAGTTAGGTACCGCCTCGAGCGTCTTTATGCTACATGATGCTAAATCAACCTTCAAAAGGGTATTTAATTCTTTCTTGATTAACGATACTGATGCAATGAGAGTAGTTGACTAATAATGGTGTCGGGAATCGCAAACTTTAGTTCATTAAAATCGTAATTGCTTGGTTCGTAATTTTAATCTCTCTGGTGTACGAGGCCGTCCTGCAGGTGTTTAACTGAACATCTGCAGCAGGTTTTTAACAGTCCAGATGAGGTTTCTGACAGTCCTGCAGGTGTTTAACTGAACATCTGCAGCAGGTTTTTAACAGTCCAGATCAGGTTTCTGACAGTCCTGCAGGTGTTTAACTGAACATCTGCAGCAGGTTTTTAACAGTCCAGATCAGGTTTCTGACAGTCCTGCAGGTGTTTAACTGAACATCTGCAGCAGGTTTTTAACAGTCCAGATCAGGTTTCTGACAGTCCTGCAGGTGTTTAACTGAACATCTGCAGCAGGTTTTTAACAGTCCAGATCAGGTTTCTGACAGTCCTGCAGGTGTTTAACTGAACATCTGCAGCAGGTTTTTAACAGTCCAGATCAGGTTTCTGACAGTCCTGCAGGTGTTTAACTGAACATCTGCAGCAGGTTTTTAACAGTCCAGATCAGGTTTCTGACAGTCCTGCAGGTGTTTAACTGAACATCTGCAGCAGGTTTTTAACAGTCCAGATCAGGTTTCTGACAGTCCTGCAGGTGTTTAACTGAACATCTGCAGCAGGTTTTTAACAGTCCAGATCAGGTTTCTGACAGTCCTGCAGGTGTTTAACTGAACATCTGCAGCAGGTTTTTAACAGTCCAGATCAGGTTTCTGACAGTCCAGCAGGTGTTTAACTAAACATCTGCAGCAGGTTTTTAACAGTCCAGATCAGGTTTCTGACAGTCCTGCAGGTGTTTAACTGAACATCTGCAGCAGGTTTTTAACAGTCCAGATCAGGTTTCTGACGGTCCAGCAGGTGTTTTTTTGCGGACCATCTACTGGGAAAAAAAAAAGACCATATACAAATTAATTAAATAAATGGGAGTACTTAAGAACACCAGAATTACGGAAACTAAAAATTCCTTTTCCCCCCCACACGAGGCTGCTGCTATTTATATTCACCCAAACTCATTCGTATACATGTCTGACCTACGCTTGAAACAATTCAGTGATACCTCATATATGATCTTACCCACTAACTTGTTCCATATATCAACAATCCTATTTCCAAACTAGTATTTACCCAGGTCTTTCGTGTTTTCTTATTGTATCGTGTTTGATCCCTCTTTGTGTTACACTTTAATCTATTTATGTACTTCAATCATAATTTTTATTATTTTTTTAGATTTTTAATTATTTTTATTTTTGCTTTATAAAGGTGTGTCTTGTTCCTAACACTATCCTTCCGATATATGGTAACTTGTACTGTTGCCTAGGTTCAGAATCCTACGTTGGGCTGGACGGTAGAGCGCCGGTCTCGCTTCTTGCAGGTCGGTGTTCAATTCCCGACCGTCCAAGTGTCTGGACACCATTCCTTTCCCCGTCCCATCCCAGATCTTTATCCTGACCCCTTCCAAGTGCTATATAGTCATACTGGCTTGGTGTACCAGAGGCTGGCCTGGTGTACCAGAGGCTGGCCTGGTGTACCAGGGGCTGGCCTGGTGTACCAGAGGCTGGCCTGGTGTACCTGGGGCTGGCCTGGTGTACTAGAGACTGGCCTGGTGTACCAGAGGCTGGCTTGGTGTACCAGAGACTGGCCTGGTGTACCAGAGGCTGGCCTGGTGTACCAGAGGCTGGCCTGGTGTACCAGAGGCTGGCTTGGTGTACCAGAGACTGGCCTGATGTACCAGAGGCTGGCCTGGTGTACCAGAGGTTGGCCTGGTGTACCAGAGGCTGGCCTGGTGTACCAAAGACTGGCCTGGTGTACCAAAGACTGGCCTGATGTACCAGGGGCTGGCGTGGTGTACCAGAGGCTGGCTTGGTGTACCAGAGACTGGCCTGGTGTACCTGGGGCTGGCCTGGTGTACCAGAGACTGGCCTGGTGTACCAGAGGCTGGCCTGGTGTACCAGAGGCTGGCCTGGTGTACCAGAGACTGGCCTGGTGTACCAGAGGCTGGCCTGGTGTACCAGAGGCTGGCCTGGTGTACCAGAGACTGGCCTGGTGTACCTGGGGCTGGCCTGGTGTACCAGAGGCTGGCCTGGTGTACCAGAGGCTGGCCTGGTGTACCAGAGACTGGCCTGGTGTACCAGAGGCTGGCCTGGTGTACCAGAGGCTGGCCTGGTGTACCAGAGACTGGCCTGGTGTACCAGAGACTGGCCTGGTGTACCAGAGACTGGCCTGGTGTACCAGAGGCTGCCCTGGTGTACCAGAGACTGGCCTGGTGTACCAGAGGGTGGCCTGGTGCACCAGAGGGTGGCCTGGTGTACCAGAGGCTAGCCTGGTGTACCAGAGGCTGGCCTGGTGTACCAGAGGCTGGCCTGGTGTACCAGAGGCTGGCCTGGTGTACCAGAGGCTGGCCTGGTGTACCAGAGGCTGGCCTGGTGTACCAGAGGCTGGCCTGGTGTACCAGAGGCTGGCCTGGTGTACCAGAGGCTGGCCTGGTGTACCAAAGACTGGCCTGGTGTACCAAAGACTGGCCTGGTGTACCAGAGGCTGGCCTGGTGTACCAGAGGCTGGCCTGGTGTACCAGGTTTGATCTTCCTGGGCTCGTGGAAGATCCTCACTCCAGCGGGAGCGTTGAGGGGAAAGCTGGGACCTTAAGTAAGATCGATGGACGTGTTACCTAGACAAACTGACCGATCCATCAACTAGATGTTTTCTTTAAGCTCTTGTGTGAGGAAAGAGAAGGTGAGAGATATTTTTCGATCAAGAAGTTGATGCGGCGTTTGGAGGCTGACATTTGTGTCAGAACGTGTAGAGGTTCTTTGACACTTGTGTCATAGAACTACCACCCCCCTCGTAGGGGCCTCGTAGCCTGGTGGATAGCGCGCAGGACTCGTAATTCTGTGGCGCGGGTTCGATTCCCGCACGAGGCAGAAACAAATGGGCAAAGTTTCTTTCACCCTGAATGCCCCTGTTACCTAGCAGTAAAATAGGTACCTGGGTGTCACGTCAGCTGTCACGGGCTGCTTCCTGGGGGTGGAGGCCTGGTCGAGGACCGGACCGCGGGGACACTAAAGCCCCGAAATCATCTCAAGATAACCTCAAGATAAGATAACCCCTAGGGGTTCTTAACCTTTTTGTTTTATGGTCCATCTGCTTGAAGTGGTTGGTTATAGCGATGGTATCGCTTCTTGCAGGTCTGGGCTCGGTTCCCGATGGTCCAAGTGGTTGGGCAACATTCGTTCACTAAATTCTCTAATCTCAGCTCGTATAGAAAGCATTACAAATCATGGAGCTTTTTAATGCTAATTTCTATCCCTTATCTAACAACACGTCATGTTGAATTGTTTAGAGATAAGAGTCCCATATACCCGCATTATTGTAGTACCCATGGCTCTAAGGGGTACAGGTTAGGTTATCTTTAGGTTATCTTGAGATGATTTCGGGGCTTAGCGTCCCCGCGGCCCAGTCCTCGACCAGGCCTCCTTTTTGTTACATACACCCCCAGGAAGCAGCCCGTACCAGCTGTCTAGCTCCCAGGTACCTATTTACTGGTAGGTAACAGGGGGCATCAGGGTGAAAGAAATAGGTACATTAAGACTCTGTCTTAGAGCTACGATATAAATTCAACTTGTTGACCAGACCACACACTAGAAAGTGAAGGGACGACGACGTTTCGGTCCGTCCTGGACCATTCTCAAGTCGATAATTTTAACTTCTATTTTTCGAAATCTCCAAACTCTTTTTTTTTTTTTCCTTTCCTTAAACAACTCCAATTTTTCCCTATATTTCATTTCCTTACTGCTCACGTCCGCACAAACGTCTAAGATGCTTTCAGGTATTCAAGGAACTACGAGTGATGTCTGTGGAAGAGAGGGGATTGACATAGCGTAATCTGTACGTGATAATCTCTAGAATGATATTAGAATGATAGAATGATATTAGATAATCTAATAGAATGAATAGATAGCGAAGTCAGTATAATCAACACAGTCGGTTCACCAAGGAAAGAATCCGGACTCGATTCCCGCGGCAGGACTGAGACGTTTGGGCACTGTTTCCCCTTCACGTGATGCTCCTGTCTGTCTTGAAACCGACCAATGGTTAACACATTTTCTTTACCCCTTTATACCTATTATCTCAATATCTCCATTACCCATTTATTCCCCCATTATCCTTCAAATGGCCTGACCTCTCTCTCAGCAAGTTTCTTATCTCTCTCATCACCACTTGGAAGGACTTACCTAGACTTAGCTTGGGTCTTACGAAACTTAGCTGCTCACATGACAGGACTTAATTGTACCTCTCTGGACTTTGGCAGAAGTAAACGGGACTTGACTGGACTTGCCTGGTGCCCCAGCCTTACGTCCGTTCTTATTCTTAGTTGTTTATAATGGGTTTATGATCGGTTTATCTGATAAGAGCCGGGCATCTGTGGTCTTCACAGATCGGTGAGGCCTGTGTTGAATGGATATTTTTGTTTGTGAGATCTGTTGCATTGTTTGTGGGGTGTTTGTTGCATTGTGGGTGTTTGTTGCGTTGTTTGTGAGGTGTTTGTTGCATTGTGGGTGTTTGCTGCATTATTTGTGGGGGTGTTTGTTGCATTGTTTGTGGGGGCGTTTGATGCATTGTTTGTGGGGGCGTTTGATGCATTGTTTGTGGGGTGTTTGTTGCTTTGTGGGTGTTTGTTGCATTGTTTGTGGGGGTGTTTGTTGCATTATGGGTGTTTGTTGCATTGTTTGTGGGGGTGTTTGTTGCATTATGGGTGTTTGCTGCATTGTTTGTGGGGGTGTTTGTTTCATTGTGGGTGTTTGTTGCATTGTTTGAGGGGGTGTTCATTGTTTGTGGGGTGTTTGTTGCATTGTTTATGGGTTGTTTGTTGCATTGTTTATGGGGTGTTTGTTGCATTGTTTGTGGGGTGTTTGTTTCATTGTGGGTGTTTGTTGCATTGTTTGAGGGGGTGTTCATTGTTTGTGGGGTGTTTGTTGCATTGTTTATGGGTTGTTTGTTGCATTGTTTATGGGGTGTTTGTTGCATTGTTTGTGGGGTGTTGCATTGTTTGTGGGGTGTTTGTTGCATTGTCTGTGGGGGTTTCCTCGCTTCTGTGACGTCTCATTCAGTGTTTGTGCGGTCTTATTATACTTGCCGGTGAGAGCTTCAAGCTCAACAAACCACGATGAAAGAGACAAAACAGGACGGGAGAGAACTATCAGGGGAAAGCACCAAGCCATTACGACTATATAGCACTGGGAAGGGGTCAGGATTTGGGATGGGACGGGGGGAAAGGAAGTCCTAATGCCCCAGGCTTCCACAGGTGGAGGTTCACACAGCCCTAATGCTCCAGGCTTCCACAGGTGAGGTTCACACAGCCCTAATGCTCCAGGCTTCCACAGGTGAGGTTCACACAGCCCTAATGCTCCTGGCTTCCACAGGTGGAGGTTCACACAGCCCTAATGCTCCAGGCTTCCACAGGGGAGGTTCACACAGCCCTAATGCTCCAGGCTTCCACAGGGGAGGTTCACACAGCCCTAATGCTCCAGGCTTCCACAGGTGAGGTTCACACAGCCCTAATGCTCCAGGCTTCCACAGGTGAGGTTCACACAGCCCTAATGCCCCAGGCTTCCACAGGGGAGGTTCACACAGCCTTAATGCTCCAGGCTTCCACAGGTGAGGTTCACACAGCCTTAATGCTCCAGGCTTCCACAGGCGAGGTTCACACAGCCTTAATGCTCCAGGCTTCCACAGGGGAGGTTCCTTCAAGCTCCCTGCTGCAGGCTTGGGCGTATACACTCGTTGCACGCAACAGTGTATACACAGGTTTAACAGTGGCATCCTATACAATGCAGGCAGCATCCCTAGGAACCCCCTCCCCCATCCCCCCAGTAGGCTCAGCAGACAAACGCTCTCTTGGCCGCTTATAAATAGGTCGTTGACACCAGCAAACCGCAGCGCTTCGTTCCCAGCGACCTCTAGCTCCTGGTCTCGTCATACCCCACCACCAGGCAACTTCAGGCACGGGTTCGATTCCCGCACGAGGCAGAAACAAATGGGCAAAGTTTCTTTCACCCTGAATGCCCCTGTTACCTAGCAGTAAATAGGTACCTGGGAGTTAGTCAGCTGTCACGGGCTGCTTCCTGGGGGTGGAGGCCTGGTCGAGGACCGGGCCGCGGGGACACTAAAGCCCCGAAATCATCTCAAGATAACCTCAAGATAACCACTGGGATCCTGAGCTCCGACCCTCATCCCCCTCCAACCCCCACCGGGGTGTCCTAACTGATGCTAACTCTCGGTGCTAACTTCAAACACGGACAGACTGGTGTATCACGTAGAGAAACATGCCCAACTGTAGCTCGGTGCGCAGTACTCGAGTGCTCAGGCCACGCAGCCCACTACAACACAGCACTCAGCACACCAGGTGCTCAGACCATCAGAAACTACCCGTCAACACCACTTTTGATCATAATCTGAAGTCTGTACAAAAACAGAGAGCAAGTAAATTGTAAATGTAAATTGTAAATTATCGTAAATACCACGAGGGTAAACAACAAGGAACTATCAGGACAAAGCGCCAAGTCATTACGACTATATAGCACTTAGAACGGGGTCAGGACGAGGATTTGGGATGGGACGGGGGGGAAGGAATGGTGCCCAACCACTTGCATGGTCGGGGATTGAACGCCGACCTGCGTGAAGCGAGACCGTCGCTCTACCGTCCACCCCAAGTCGTTCAAGCATCAGTGAAACAAACAAGCCTATGTTGTAAACGTATATGGGTCCCCTACTGAGCCTATCTACTCCCCGATTGACGGAACACACAATAAAACAGGATGCTGGGGTATCGAACCAGTGTTCTGCAGCCCACCAAACACACACACACGACGAAACCACGACGTGGCTACAACGTCCGAACAAGTTTTATCACCTAACAAGTTGTAACAACGTTCTGATTCGTCATAAAAACGTTACACCAAGATGTAACAACTGTATTACAAGTTGTAACAAGCGGAAAATAGTAACAGTTACGTTATGTGTTTGCACGGTGGGTCATCTCAGACACGTGTCTTTAACCTCTGGACAACGTTATGCTAAACGTTACCATAACGTCCAACAGGTTCCTTACGCGTTCTCTACCTTTTTACAGTAAGCTGTAAAAAGGTATAAGGAAGCTGTAAAAGGCTTGAGCAAGCTGTAAAAGGCTTGAGCAAGCTGTGAAAGGCTTGAGCAAGCTGTGCACTGATGTGCACAGGGTAACAAAGTGGCCGCAAATTACTGCGAATTGCCTGCAGTGTCTAAACCACTTTACCATTTAAATGTTTGTTTGTGTGTGTGTGTGTGTGTGTGTGTGTGTGTGTGTGTGTGTGTGTGTGTGTGTGTATGTGTGTGTATGTACACGTTTGCGCGCGCGTGCACGTCTGTACGTACGTGCGCGTGAGCAGCTGAACCAATTGAGACTCAATATATAGAAGTTGGTATATATATATATATATATATATATATATATATATATATATATATATATATATATATATATATATATATATATATATATATATATATATATACGATATACAATACTGTATATCGTTCCCTTCCCTGTCAACCCATTATTAAAGACCCTTAACGATCGTTCAAACCAACAAGGATTTAACCGAAAAGCTTTGAAACAACACACTATTGTATAGACAAAGCGAAACAAATTTATTCAATTAATCCTCCAGCTTGAATTAAAGCTGATTTCAACAAGCTTCAAAAAACAAAATACCTAAAACAGTTTGGGTTGGCCAGGGGTCAGGTCAGGGGTCAGGTCAGGGGTCAGGTCAGGGGTCAGGTCAGGGGTCAGGCCAGGCCAGGTCAGGGGTCAGGTCAGGGGTCAGGCCAGGGGTCAGGTCAGGGGTCAGGCCAGGGGTCAGGTCAGGGGTCAGGTCAGAGGTCGGGTCAGAGGTCAGGCCAGGGGTCAGGTCAGAGGTCAGGTCAGGGGTCGGGTCAGGGGTCGGGTCAGAGGTCAGGTCAGGGGTCGGGTCAGGGGTCGGGTCAGGGGTCAGGTCAGGGGTCGGGTCAGGGGTCGGGTCAGGGGTCAGGCCAGGGGTCAGGTCAGGGGTCAGGTCAGGGGTCAGGTCAGGGGTCAGGTCAGGGGCTAGGTCAGGGGTCAGGTCAGGGGTCAGGTCAGGGGTCAGGTCAGAGGTCAGGTCACTGGTCAGGCCAGGGGTCAGGTCAGGGGTCGGGTCAGGGGTCAGGTCAGAGGCCAAGCCAGGGGCCAGAAGGGACAAGTCTGCCTCTAACACCTAATTAATATTCCGATGATTCTCATTGGCCGGCTCGTCTGCTCGCTTGACAGTGGTTAGTCAATAATCTCACTTGACAGTGGTCAGTCAATAATCTCACTTGACAGGGGTCAATCAATAATCTCACTTGACAGCACATCATCTCAGACCCAGAATGCAAATGCAATGATTCACATTCAATTACCAACTTGCAACGTGGCAAAAACTCGCATCAATTTGGCAAAAATAATGACTGATGATGAGTAATGCATAAATATATGCAAACAAAAAATCGGTATTGGAAGCCGAGCAATTAGCAGATAATTAAATAGTTGAAGAATTGGGTTTAATATTCACGAAAATATATTACTCGACTTCAGACTGATAATTATTGTCTGATGCATAGTGATGTATGTATAGTGTTGGTGAGAGTGAGTGAAGGTGGTGATGATGGTGAGTGTGGGTGAAGGTGGTGATGGTGAGTGTGGGTGAAGGTGGTGTTGGTGAGAGTGGGTGAAGGTGGTGTTGGTGAGAGTGTGAGTGAAAGTGTTGGTGAGATTCCATGAAGAAACTGAGATGAATACTGATGCTGCGCTCTTCATGGCCTCATCTGCCTGAAGGCTTACAGCATCATCCTGGAAATTTTCCTCAGTGTCTCTGATCCATCTTAATCTCTCACCCTGTCTCTCTCACCCCTCCCCCCCCCTTCCCTCCTTCCCTCCCCGGCCCCTCACCTTCTCAATGTGTCTAGTTATATGTATTTCTGTTTATATTTCTACTCCAAGGTCTTGTTTAGCTTTCACCAAGGTTCTCTGTATTAAATATATACATTTCTTCATGTATTATATAAGCTAAGAGCTGTTACTGTACATTAGTTAAGTTAAAGACCTGGCTCTAAATTGGTCTATCCTAATATTTTGAAGTGATAGACTAGTGTCTTATTATATAGTAAAGTTGGAGATGATATGTAGAGGAGAGTAAATGTTCCGGGTGAGAGATAGGAATAAAGGAAGCAATTAAAAAGAAAGAATAAGTAAAGGCATATAAGTCCCTATAGGAATAGACGAAGGCATTTCCAGGGTCCTTAAAAAAATGCAAAGACGAGCTAAGTGGGCCTCCTTGACTTTTATATATTGTGTTATCATTGCTAGTGAACAAAGTACCAGTATCGTGGAGAGTTGCAAATGTTGCGCCAATCTTTAAGGAGGGGGAAACTGATTACTTGCCATTGATCTATCTGCCAATTAGCTTAATGTCTATTGTGGGGGAAAATGCTTGAATCAATCATCGCAAAAGTCATTCGTCTACATCTCGAAAGAAATTGATGTTTAAATGATTCACAACGTGGCTTTACTGGGCTGCTTCCTGGGGGGTGGAGGCCTGGTCGAGGAACGGGCCGCGGGGACACTAAAAAGCCCCGAAATCATCTCAAGATAACCTCAAGATAACTGAGGACCGCTCACGGTTGACAAATCTGCATTCATTCTTTTCCAATACATCACAAACATTTGATAGTGGAGAGCAGTGTAACATTGTGTACCTTGATGTTGACCAGACCACACACTAGAAGGTGAAGCGACGACGACGACGACGTTTCGGTCCGTCCTGGACCATTCTCAAGTCGATTGTAGTCCAGGACGGACCGAAACGTCGTCGTCCCTTCACCTTCTAGTGTGTGATCTGGTCAACTTACTTTAGCCACGTTATTGTAACTCATCGCCTGCTTGTGTACCTTGACTTTAGTAAAGCTGTTGATACTCTGCCTTACAAGAGACTGATTAGAAAGGCAGCTTCCCCTTATACTACGAGCCTCCTATCTTAAGTTAGACATGGTTATTTATAATTAATTAGAATTAATTTAAATAACCAGTTAACTAATCAATTTAACTTCAAGTTAAATAGAATTAACTGAGAGTGGGGGAAAACGTTGTAAGTGGAGTGCCTCAAGGCTCTGTCCCAGATCCTCTGCTGTTTATAAATAAACGATTCAAATATAGGATTGCGCAGTAATATTTACAAATTTGCAGATGATACAAAAATGAAGGCGGTAAATAAATTCAGAAAAACATCCATAATTGCTTCAAGACGATCGATATTGACTTCTAAAATGAACAAATGACAAGCAACAGCAGTATGTTTATTCCTATTCTTCAACCCTATTCTTCAACCCTATTCTTCAACCCTATTCTTCAACCTTATTCTTTAACCTTATTCTTCAACCTATTCTTCAACCTTATTCTTCAACCCTATTCTTCAACCCTATTCTTCAACCTTATTCTTCAACCTATTCTTCAACCCTATTCTTCAACCCTATTCTTCAACCTTATTCTTCAACCTTATTCTTCAACCCTATTCTTCAACCTTATTCTTTAACCTTATTCTTCAACCTATTCTTCAACCCTATTCTTCAACCCTATTCTTCAACCTTATTCTTCAACCTATTCTTCAACCCTATTCTTCAACCTATTCTTCAACCCTATTCTTCAACCTATTCTTCAACCCTATTCTTCAACCCTATTCTTCAACCTTATTCTTCAACCTATTCTTCAACCCTATTCTTCAACCCTATTCTTCAACCTATTCTTCAACCCTATTCTTCAACCCTATTCTTCAACCTTATTCTTCAACCCTATTCTTCAACCTATTCTTCAACCCTATTCTTCAACCCTATTCTTCAACCCTATTCTTCAACCCTATTCTTCAACCTTATTCTTCAACCCTATTCTTCAACCCTATTCCCATTCTCCAACCCAATTCCTGTTCTTTAACCTTCTGGGGGGTTCACCTTACTCTTTTACATTATAATTGACTTGCTCACTATTTTTGTTCATTATACGACCTGATTTTCATTATACGCCCAGAACGGTCTGAAACATCACTTCTTATATTTCGAGATGAGTGGATAGGATGTCTTCCTCAGCAACATGGGGCAGCTGTGGTGCTCCTCAGCAACATGGGGCAGCTGTGGTGTTCCTCAGCAACATGGGGCAGCTGTGGTGCTTGCCTGGTCAACGAGGCTGTTTGTGTTCTTGTTTTTTAGTTTAGTTCATTTATTATGCACCCCATACCCATCTTGTGGGCGGTGGTGGAACGGGTTACAGAGGCACATAATGGGCTCAGGGACTGAACCCCACAATTCATTTAGCTAAGCAAGTTACAATCTTGATGAGCTAGTTACAAAATTCAATATAAGTCATCACATCAACAATGGGTTCGAGATCGACCTCAAGTACAGATGTGTTGGCCCCACGCACACCCACATAGCCTTCACTCTCAGGATAATCCGGTAACTCCCCTGAGGATCACGTCAAGATCCGTCTTGATCGGATCAAGGATCAAGACGGATCCAGCGATGCTTGTAGTATCTGGTCGAAATTGAAATAAGTTTATTGAGGTAAAATCCACACACAAAGGGATGAGGTAGCTCAAGCTATTCTCACCCCCGTTCATTATATCGTGTTAATACATACATAGACACACATCACAAGCAATAAACATATTACCGAACATTCTGAGAGATAAATATATACATTTTCTCCTTTACACTGATCGAAAGGAGGTACATTATCTCTTATCTCAGAAGGGGTCACTCAGCCTTCTCAAGCTGAGCTTATAAAGCCTTTCATTTGGACTTATTTTACACATCTCACCTTATCAGTCGCTCACCTTATCAGTCGCTACGTTATGGTTTGTTTTTATTTTGAAATGTTGAAAAGTAACCTTCCAGTAATTATCATGTGAATAATATGATAGATGATGCTGTATGTAATCGCTTACTATATAATTATAGTAAGTATAGGAGAAATATAATTAGTGTTAGGCTTAGCCTAACTAATTAGAACCTAATAATAAGGCTTATAATTATAAAAAAAACTAATAATTAGGCTTAGCTGGAGAGGTTAGCCATAAGTAGTAGTTTTAGATTGGGCTACTCTGAACAGAAGTTCCAAGTAGCACGGGCTAT